>NW_019385502.1:0-81109 GCF_000671375.1 Centruroides sculpturatus | reverse complement strand
AACGAAAATGAAAATTTGCTTGATAATTCAACTACGCTTGTTGGAGAACAATAAAAACACTACACTCAACAAGCCACCAATAAAACTCAACTGCCTAACCTATAACCAAAGTCTCCTTTTAATTTGTTTTTTAAAAAAAGCGCTTGACAAACTTGCCCCGCATGCCGAAGTTGCCCCGATCTCCCCTAAATTAAGTCATAAATACGTTTTAAAATTTTCACTTATAAAATTGAATTAATAAGGTACACCTTTAAACAGTTATAAGGGATTAACAGAATAGTTAAATAAACTATAGAATCACATGTATATAGTAATAAAATATTTTAAAATAGTTTCTTAAATACAGTACTGTATTATAATATTATTTAATTTTTGTTAAGAGATATAATTTTAAAAATATTTTAAACTATTCTGTTTTTCAATAAATCCTAAAATGCGAATGTAAAATTTACTGTTTAAATGGGTTTTCGGGAAAATTAAATTCTTTCGACTCTTTAAATTGCTTGATAAAAATATATAATATGTAAATTATAACGAAAATATCTAAAAATTTAGGAAAAATTACATTTTTATAAAAATAATCTCAACTGTAAAATTCTAAATAAAAGAACATTAAAATTCCAATTGAAAATAACGTCACGTCTTTCTTTTTCAATCTTAAACTGTATAAGATTTAGGAACAAATTTATATAAAAGACGTCCAAGAAATTGATTTGGAGCATGTGAACTGATAAAGAACAAGAACTAGATTTTGCAATAACACATTCGTTCCCTAGATTTTTTCTAATCAGAAATCAGAAGAAATTATTAAAGATCTATTCCCCGATCACTTTGAATTTTTTTAGATTAAAATTCCTCCTCTTGCGAAAAGTCCTTTGAGTGTTTTGTAAATATAAAAATATTTTCAAAACACCTAAAGGGTTTTCTACGTTGTTAAAGAATAAAGATACATCGATGCACTTAACACATATCTAAACCAAGAAACTTGGTAAACCAAATTTTGTAAACGATATAATCAACTTTTAACTTTCAATTTTCGATAATATTCGAATAAATGAGAAAAGTTTAACTTGAATTTTATTTCTTACTAAACTTTTATGTAAGAAAATAGGGTATTTTTTCAGCAAAATAACCTTGGTCGAACGTTTGCAGGACTTGTCATCCCGGTAGCCAAGTGATAACAAATGATGTATCGAAGAATGGGCTCGAACAGTAACGTGAGTAGAGTGAGAATGTTCGTGTTTGAATTCGATTTTTCCACCTATTTTTTACACCAATATTTAATCGACTTATAAATGGGATTAACTAAATTTTAATCTTAAGATTAATAGCAAACTTTGATGAATTTTATTATTTAAAGTCATATCAAAATTTAGATTATACTAANGAAATTGATTTGGAGCATGTGAACTGATAAAGAACAAGAACTAGATTTTGCAATAACACATTCGTTCCCTAGATTTTTTCTAATCAGAAATCAGAAGAAATTATTAAAGATCTATTCCCCGATCACTTTGAATTTTTTTAGATTAAAATTCCTCCTCTTGCGAAAAGTCCTTTGAGTGTTTTGTAAATATAAAAATATTTTCAAAACACCTAAAGGGTTTTCTACGTTGTTAAAGAATAAAGATACATCGATGCACTTAACACATATCTAAACCAAGAAACTTGGTAAACCAAATTTTGTAAACGATATAATCAACTTTTAACTTTCAATTTTCGATAATATTCGAATAAATGAGAAAAGTTTAACTTGAATTTTATTTCTTACTAAACTTTTATGTAAGAAAATAGGGTATTTTTTCAGCAAAATAACCTTGGTCGAACGTTTGCAGGACTTGTCATCCCGGTAGCCAAGTGATAACAAATGATGTATCGAAGAATGGGCTCGAACAGTAACGTGAGTAGAGTGAGAATGTTCGTGTTTGAATTCGATTTTTCCACCTATTTTTTACACCAATATTTAATCGACTTATAAATGGGATTAACTAAATTTTAATCTTAAGATTAATAGCAAACTTTGATGAATTTTATGGCTAATAAAATTCAACCATCACGATGTACTGTACGAATGAAAGTAGTCCTATTATATTATTATTTATTAATTTGTAAAAATGCGTATAATTAATTCGCGATTCTGTAAAGTTGCATTTAACCTTTATTTTCCCAAAGTTTTATTTTCGAAAATATTTTAATTTTATAGTATTATTATTTTTTAAAATTAATATTCTAGAATTAAAATATTTTTCAAAAAGAGATTAAAAATAAAATTTAAAGTGGGTATTTACCATAATATTATTGATTATTTCTCTTAATCCGGATTATAAAGGAGATATCACGTGATAATTAAGTTCAATTCATTAAGATTAATTAAATATTAATTAATCGATTGCTTAAATCAGCATTTAAGAAAATTTTGTTTTTCAATTATATACATAAATTTTGCTCAAATCGAATATAAATTATGCTTTTTATCACGCGATCTTTTATTTACTTGAATTATTATATATATTTATACAATTTTACAAAACCACTATTTGCTTTTATTCTCATTTTACTTTGATACAGTTTGCATTTAGCATAAAAGTTTCCCCATTTTTCAGTCTCTCCCTATGGCCTTAGGAGGGATCCTAAGGCTCACCCCAGGCTCTCTTAGTGAGCATAGAACACTAAGAAGGCATTTATTAATCATACACATCATGAGTTCGTCTGGGCGCACAATGGGCAGCCGAGTGATGGAGGACCCGACATATCCTCATAGACCACCCCCAAAAATAATTGTGGTTCTTTTGCCCTCTCAAATTCGATCTCGAGTTCCCAGAGCGGTAAGGCTGACGCCTTAATCGCCTTCATTTTTTTCATTTTGCAACTAATGCAAACGGCCAGAGGTCGTGGGTCCTCTGCATAAATTATAAAATACAAAAAAAAAATGGTTCGGATTTAAAAATTAAAGTTGCACAGACAGCTAAAAATAAATTAAATTTTGCATCAGAATGTTCTCTTCTTCGAAGCATCATTTCTCGTAAATCGAAGCATTGAAAACTTTACAGATTAAAATTTAATATTTTGAAATTTAACTGCACGTGACTAAGTCCATTTTATCTCCAGAACATTGATCAAAATCCGGTGGTCTTTAATTTCATTTATTTTTTTCCTTGTCCCTATTTATTTCTGTTTACATCTTGCGTAAACTGTGTAATTAAAGTTTGCAAAGTCACAAAGATAGTAACCTTTCTTACTGGATATACGGTACCTTGTACTGTACAGTACATATGTATGGTATGATAATATATGTATAGTAAGATTCCTAAGAAAAAAGAATTTACTATAAATCTAGCAAATTCTGCTTTTTTCTAGTGTTTTTTTAAGACACGCAAAATATAATTTTTATACTCTACAATAATATATTGTGACAGTAATATAATAGAACATTATATGCGTTATGATGACAAACGTTATCTTTTTAGGTAATATAAATTTAATTCTTTCGGATTTTCCAATTAGATGAATAACTTTTAGATATGTGCACTGACGAATTTCTCTTTTTATAAAAGTATTATATTACATTATTTTGATTTTATCAAGAAAACGAGCGATTATTTATTGTGAGATCGTTACAATACCGGGCTGAAATTTTTAATCATATTTTTTATTTATTTAATTTAAAATATATGCTCTCCACCTCAAATTAGTAGTATGTTGCCCCTGTACATTATACTTTCCTGTTAGCAATAGAGTCGTGCCGATCATCTATTAACTGTTTTCAGGAGAAAAGTTTTGAATTGAAATAACGTGATTTCCGGTTTGCACCGGAAGTTCATATATAGTCAATCGTGCCTCCTGTCTCTGAGGTTTCCGTATCTGATCTCGGATTTCATCTATCTTATTCCGTTCTTAAGATTAAAGAAAGACGGACGGACAGACGACAGTGGCAATTTATAGGTCTACAATTTTCTTCAAATTGCATCCCAAAAATATTTTTCAAATTTCAAATACAGAATTATTCATTATTATTTTTTAAAAGTGTAATTAATATACTGAATTAAACGATGCATTCATAAGAAATAAAAAATATAAATTCATCAAATTAATAGTGAATGTGATAATTCCTAGAAAATTAAGGTGTTTGAACCGGTTATATATTGAGATCATAAAATTAATATAAACAATTCCATAACCATAAATGTAATTTATAAATGTGATAAAAAAGAAGTTAGAGTATAACTACAAAATGTTTTAAGATAATCTTTTGGATAGTTCTTATTACATTCAAATCTAAAATTCCTATTAATTACTGCTTAATTATGTTATGTGGAATGTTTTCAATCCACTTGCAAAGATACAATACTTTTTCTTTTATTTTCTCTTTGTATTAAAATAAGATAAGGGGGTAAGTTCGTAAAGTCAAACGAGTTAACTCGTTCGACTTTACGAACGTACCCAGGGTCTCTATTTTCATTGTGCACGCAGCGCCATCTCTTAAGCAAAGATAGAATTGGTCATAATTTCTGTTTTTAATAATAAAAAATACTTTAAACTATTCTAGAACTTTTTACTATTTTATAACTTACAAGTAAAGTTTCTGAAAGGCATAATAACAGCGGAATGTCTTCTCCTTTCTAGAGAAAAATATTCGAAATACTTTTAGAAAGTTTCTCCGATTATTTGGATTTAGTTTTTTTAAATAAATTAACACAAATTAATTATTTCTGTAATCTGTAATTTGTTTTATGTTTGAAACAGGAGAGACGTAAAAAGTAATTCTACCTACTTGCTTAATAAAAAAATAAATTAATAACTTACATAATGTGAAAACCCGGTTGAATAATAAAATTTTTGACAATAAAACGTATGCTATTTTTCTATTATTTAAAATTTTCACGTAAAAATTTCACAATGAAATTTTCTAATTTTGGTTAGTAAATTTCATTAAGTTACTATGAATGAACTTCTACTGATGAATAAAGTCCGAATAGATGGACCAATTTATAAATAAATCCGATATTTATTAAATTGAGTAAGCCAGAAATAGGTGGGTGGATATTTAAGTAATTGTTACGATGCTATAAAGAGGTGGGGGTGTTTACAAAAACGTTACGTAATGCTTTGTTTGTTAAATATATATGGATTAAGCTACCGGAAGTTTTTTCGGCAAATGGAAACAACTTCTCAGATTAAATGTAATAATAAAATAGTGTAACTTTTAGTATGTCGTGCTGTGTATTATTCCTTAGTACAATTAAAGGGGTTGCTGGATAATATGCGTTATGTGTTTTTAGAGATGGATATGTGAGACAGTGGTGCTTTATAAAGGGTGAGATGCTAGTTGAGAAGTATAAAAATAGCCTTACGTAAATTACGAAACATTCCCTAAATAACGAGTGACGTTCCTAACGTGCAGCTTGCTTTCGAGAATTGGATTTTTAAAATGAAAATATACTCATTAATGTGCAAAAGACTTAAATAACATGTAAAATATGCCTAAATATGCAAAAATTTCTAGAATAATCGTCTCCGAATCATCGATTAAAACAGATTTTAATTTTTAAACACAAGAATTAACAAATTCGATAATTACAACTAATAATTTAATACTAATTGCTCGTAAATTGAATTTTAATTTGGAAAAATTCAAATGTATAAATCATTGGCCCGAGAACTTTTTGAAAATATAACAGAAACTGTTATATTAATAATGAACGAGTTTTACAATCAAATTGTGCATTGTCGTTATCCGGGAATTTGATTTGTTCTTTATAATCAAATAAAATTGAAATTAATTAAATACGCAAATTAAAAATAAAACACAATAGATATTAAAGAAAATTAAGTAAAATGAAATCTTTGAGAATTGTGAGAACACCCTTAATAATAATAACGTGCTATACACGTGAAAAAACATTCTAACCGCAAATCCTCCATATTTAGTCCCGAGTTTACGGCTATATTCGTTGTGTATTGTAAGCTGCTTCTTTTATATTAAAAATTTTCCGGGGTTTTTTTTGTATGAAATTTAATAAAATACTAAAATGGACAATCTATAATAAAAACTATAAATACTATATAGCAAACCGGATCAAATATGGCGACGCTATCTTCCAACACGCTGTTATATAGCTATCATTCAGTAAGTCTGAAAAAATCATCAGGGTAAGTCTAGATTATCAGAAAATATTTTAAAAATTAAAAAATTAAATTAGAAAAAACAATTAGATATTTTTGCGAAAAAATTAGAATTTTTTAAAAGTCATGTAGAATACTTAAAAATTAGACATTATGGTTTCTTGCTATTGGGTTGAACGGAAAGTTTAGCGTACACCCCCTTCTAAACAAAGAATACAGTATCACATTAGTAATAAAGTGTTAAATTTCACAACTGTTATAATTAGGCTAAATTACACATCTAACTTAGATGCGCGATTTAATTATAGCAGTTGTGAAATTTAACACTTTATTGCTAATGTGATACTGTATTCTTTGTTTAGAAGAGTGTTTTATAACATTTTTACTTCACATTTTGTTTGAATAAAATCAAGACGAAATGTCTTTGAATAAAAAGCATATTGGGCATATGCTTTATGAGTTTCGTACAAACAGTAAATAATATTCGTAATGTGAGTGAAATAGCCAGGCGCTTTCATAATTCGCAAAGAACTTGAAACAAGTTCGCGAAACACTAGTGTGCCGAAGAACACCGGTTAAGAACCACTGATCTAAGGGAAATCTTTTTCCAAAATTCTCGAAAACGGAAGTAGATAGAACCAGTTTTTAGCGTTAGAATTCTATTTAATTCTTCTATTAATTAACATACAGTTCAGAATTTTAAAAATCAAATTCGTTAATTTTTTTACGAATTTATAAAGTCATAGAAAATCTTACTGAGCGGCCTCGATTTGCAATGAATTGGCATAGTAAATCGGAGGAAGGAAAAGTTAAAGATGAGATTAAAATATTTTGTACAGTTTTAATGGTTACACCATATCGAAAAATAGAAGACATTAGAAGAAAATAATATATTTTCCGACGTTTTTATTCATTATTGGCATTTCTGTGTTTTACGCTGAATAATAATGTGATCAATCGTGCATTTTATAGTTCCTCTCGATTTAATAAAGCGCCACTAACAAGACATTTTTTCGTATCCTCGATTGAACGTGTCTCAAAAATTGTGATGTTCGGCGATGAGGGATGGGACACGACAAACACCGAGCAAATCATGAAAATTAATCAGGTTACTTCATCCGAACTCGAATCTGAATCTCCAGCAAGACGGCTGATGCCTTTTTCGCTTGTGCCATTAGACCCGTTTGGGTAACGATTACCCAAAATTTTATTTGATTTTTTAAAATTTGTATTTAGACCTTGTTCAATAAAGATAAATTCTCTTACATGATAAAAGCCGGATAGATTATAACGAAAGCCATCTGATAGAATGCTTATATTCTGTTTCGTTGATCCAATTATTGTTTAGAAAACGTTGGGTAAAAATTTTTTTACTTGAAAATTATTTAATGATATTTTAAATTGTATTCGAATGTTAGTTTAATTAATATAAACGAATTTCTACACCGTAAAGTTCTTAAAAAAAGGAAACAAATAAATTATTAAAATGGTAATGACATCATCGTTAATTTCATTAATTAACTAAATAACAAAAATAATGCTATTGTTTAACCCGTGTTGCAACGGTGAAGTTAGAGCTATTTTTTTAAACATAGCCCGGAGTATATAATTATTTTAGTCGTCAAAATTCCCTTTATACCGCGAAAAGAGCAATGGATTGTGTCCATTAGCATGATAATTATCGCGTCACGTGTCAACCTTCAACGAGACTGACTACCCGCTCATCAAAAATGACCCTGAAAAGTCCGTTGGACAGAATGTAGTATACGTTAAAAAAAAAATACTGCCAAATTTGTGCAGAGTTTATTTCATGATTTTTTTCAATTTAGTAAATCTCGTTTTCGTTGACAATTGGCATCGAATTATTTAAAAAATATATAATAATAGCTACATATTAATACTTATTAAAATATTTCTCAGATATCAGAGAAAACATGATGACAATATAATTGTCCCAAACCCATGCGGTAAAAGTCCACATCATATCGTTCCAGCCTCACGAATTCAGTTCCTAGAAGGCGAGGCTTGTGTTTGATCACTCGACATATTCGAGTCAAATTATAAATTAAATTATTTAAACTGTAACACGAGGGCGATATCCAAGAGGAAAACCTCCCGGGAGGACTTAATAAGAAAAAATTGCCCCTATTTAATGTTTTTTTTTCTTTTTAGAAAGGTGAAGAAAACCCGAAATACTGCACGTGTTGGTCAGGCATGAACCCACGACTAACTAATTACCATTGTTCAATGGTTTTACCCACTTGGTCACTGGTGGAAAATAACTATCTTTCAAAATTTCTGAAGCTTGGATGAAGATTTTCTAAATTAGCTGAGGCTTTTTACTTTATTTTATTCATTGGTCTCTTTCTGTCTGTGAACAATAAGAGAGACGTTTTCAGGCACATAATAGGGCAGCCGGATGCTGAAGAATAGGCCCGATAAGCCAACTTCAAACAAATTCTTGGATTTTTTCAACCAGTAGAAAATCATATTCGATCCCAGCTTTCTAAGAGCGCTAGGCTGATGTCTTAACCGCAATTATTATGAATGGCTGTACTCCTACATTAATTTTTATATAATTATGTGGCTTCTGCCTAAGCAAGATGATGTCAAACATCGAACGGTAGGATGACCCAAGAGGTAAATATATTTTAGTCTGCATCTCTTAAAATCTGGTTTCGAGTCTAAGTGATATATTTAGAAATTTTCATTAATGGTTTGACTCGCATAGATCGCTCCTTGTCTTTTATCATTCATCGTTCCAATGTGAAATTGGCCCACCAGTGGCCGAGTGGATAATACTATTTAACACTGGTAGTTGGTGCGAGTTTGAGCCTGACCAAAAGCCTGGTCTCGTGAAGTTTTCTGGGTTTTCTTCACAAAGTCTAACACTTAAATAGGGACCAATTTCCTACAGCAAATCCTCCCGGGAGACACCTTCTCTTTGTCAGATTGTCCAAGTTTTGCGTTGCCTAATCCCATTAATCCATTCCAATACGAACCTATCGGACCATGACGAGCTCGATAAAAGGCCTTCTTGACATTGACAGGGTGAAGCGAGTTTTAAAAAATGTCAAATATCGTGTAGACTTCTCAGAGTTTTACTTGAGGAAAAAGAAAATACAAAAGTTTTTGAGTATTTTCTATCTCTCAAAATATGACTATAACGAGTTTTACCATTTTGGTATGGTATAAAACGTATAACTTATTACTTTTTTACTTCGTGATCGGAGCAACAACGCTTACTCAACGCTCAATGAGAGAAAAATACAATACAAAGCACTCACTGATCTGAACTGCCACTAATCCGAACTCCACTTAATCCAAACCAATTTTGTTCGTTTTCCTGCCTGGTAAAAATTCTAGCCAAAAACAAAAAGAAATCATATATTAGATTTTAAAACGAGAAAAATTGTAAAATTAATAGATAATATTACATTTTGGAACACATATAATACTAATACCAGTGTAAAAACTCTTAAAATATATATTGATATTTGTCTGTAGTTCAACTTCCTTTATATAGGCCTATATATATAACTTATATAATATCGCCAATCTAAACAACTCTTGTATTATATTACTAACAATTCTTGTATAAATAATTAGTTCGGATTAGCGAGAATACACTGTATGGTCGAGTAGTAAAAACGTCAGTTGCCATTATGGGAAATCCTCATTAGAATCCGGATCAATCAGAAATTTATGTGAGGGAGTTTATCGGATCCGGCTCTCGCCCAGCATTGTGTACCAGGACGAATCCATGATAGCCACGAACTGTCAAATTAGTGTCCTCAGGGCGTATAGGTTAAAAAAAAGACATCTACTATCTGTATAAAGCATAAAGACTGTAATTGCAATATCTGCACGATTTGATAATGTACGGTAGAATAATGCACGCATCGAAATCTATTTCAGATTTATGGATTTCGATACGTGTCCCATTTTCTGAAAGCTGATATCAATTGGTTAGCAGAATGCAATTAGGATTATGAAATAAAAGTAATTACTTTGAGATCAATAGAATGCGTAAAGTATGAAGGTTGAAGCAATCTCTATAAGTTCTATGCAAAGGTTTGCTCATTGTTTATTCGATTTCGAGTGATGAATCAGTTCGTACGTAACTCTTAAACGAATAAACAAAATGGAATCCTTAGCTGCGATAAGATTTGGTTTAAATAAATCATCCTGCATTTTCATAGCAACTTAACGGATCTCGATTTAGTGAATTTCGGATTTTTCGAAGTCCACCAAAACAAAATTTCCAGGCCGAATGTTATTTATAAAAATGAACAACCTTTTAATTTTAAAATGTTTTTTTTTAATATTTAATTAAATTGAGAGGTATTTTTAAGGCGAGTACGTAAACGATAATACATAAAAAAATTTTCTGTAAAATTAAATTTCTCGTACATACTTAATTTTAATTACACAAACGTATCTACATAAGTAATATCAGACAAAATAATTAATTTGTCAATTTTTTAACACGCTAATTCAAAAATTAATGGATTTCCGTCGCCCAAATTAGTTCCTTAAATCGAGATTTAAATTGAGAATACTTAATGCGAGTTAATTAAATTTTATATTTTAAAATTTCTCTAAATTCTTTAAAAATTCTTTAGTGAAAAAAAATATATGTTGTTTAAGTGATACTTATTTTAAGAAATACTCACGTTGAGAGTATTTAAATACTGTATTTCATGAATCGAAGTCATTTATATTTTTACGGGTTTTTCTATTGGATTTTTTTTCATTTTTTAGTTTTAAATATTTGTTAATATTTTATATGTAATTTGCACGAAACAAAATATTTTTTATTTAGTTAATTTAGGTATTTCAATAAAGTATTTGTCAACGCTTAGTAAATTGCAACAGTATTTAAATATTAATTGATATTGTCATTCACAGATGGCGTAACAGGTTTTAAATAAGAGCGATCGCTTTCGATCTGGATCGATCAAATGTTTTTCGTGTTCCAATTTATCGATTTCCTTTTTTTTTTGTTTTTTTTTCTTTTTGACTTGGAGTAAATGCTGAAAATTTCCTGTTTACAATACTTAAGTCCTATATAATGTTTCTTTCAGGATTTGCATCGCTAATTTCTGCTGTTGATATAAAAGTTTAAGTTCGAATTTTTAATTTAATTTCTTATTATTGATTGTTTTTATCATTATATTTACTTAACATATTATTGTTACTTATTAGAAATAATTTATTATTTATATACTCGCGTTTTATATATAGAAACCATTTGCTTCTAGGTTTATGGTATTCTAACACACGTGTTTTTTTCTATTTTATGACTGTTGCCAGCACAAATGTAAATAAATTATTTAATTACAGGATATTAATAATACTTTCGAATACTCTTATTTTTCTAAAAGTGATTGCAATCGAAAAGTTAGTAATTTCGAAGTGTTTTAAAGTGTAGTAGCAAATATCATTCGTATACACTAGTGCAGACGCATGCAATTAAACACTAAATTCACTGGGTTATATCGAACACCCTCACCAAGAGGCGCTCGGTGCAGTAGGAAGGTACGCGCTTAGCATAGTAAGTGCATCGATAGGTATCTGCTTAAGTCATGCCGGTGTTCTCAGTTATCTAGGTAGTAAGGCCCGAGGCTTCGACAACAGACTGTCTCGCCACACCTCTTATTTTCGCGTTCTCCCGCTAACTTGTTCTTTTTCCAAGGACGACTCGCCACGATTTGTCTCGACCACCGTCGTTTTTGCTTCTACAACGGTTTTTCTCCTGGCAATTTCTTCTTTTTTTTATCATCGTGCCTACCCTTAAACGAATATTTTCAAGTATTCCCTTATAGCACCGGTATCGAGAGCTTAAAAAAAGCACCTAAATCTTCTGTAGAAGCTGTAGATTTATGTTTGTCCTTCGTTTATTTTCCTATAATTATACATATTATAATGTAAACATAACAGATTATTTTTCTAGTAGTAGGTCTATATTATAAAATTATAGTTTAGTAAAATAATCGTTTTATAAAGGAATCGAACGACGTGCAAAATATTCTTTGAGTTACACGTCGTTAATCTTTGATCTCGGATCGAAGTCTAAGATCGAAGATAAACTTCATTATTGTTTTTTATCCTACGACGGATCTGGTTTCTATCAGTCATTTGATTCCGAATGCGATTATTAAAATGGCATAATATTTAGGTCTTTTTTTTAAATTAAATACTCATAAAAAATAGACAAATGTAATGCAGCAAGAATACAAAAAAATTAATTGTTTTACAGTATATTGAAGCGATAAGTTAAAAACAATAATTATAATTAGAATCAGATAATTTATGCACTATAAGAGCATAATGTTGTGTGTATGCAATTACACAAAGTGAAGTATGCGGTAATATATATAATTTTTGACTCTTTAAAACTCTATTTTCAAACAAATGTTATATTAAACAAAGCACGGAAGTATTTTTTAGTAAAGACTTGGTATTATCATTTAGTATAAACAATTACGTGAAACAATACGTTTATGTAATGTAATAGTTACAATCATTTGCTTTATTGTGTGTGTGTTTGTGTTTTTTCCTTTAAAGAAAATATAAGAATTATTTTTATGAATGTCTTATATTGATAAAATTATGGTTTCATTTTTACAGGAACGTTGAGAATAAATCTAAAGTTTGTTATATCTGTCGAGTTTAATCTATTGAATACACAGTAATATTATAATTAATCCAAAAAAAGTTGAAAATCTCTTCTAATAAGTAACGTAATTAGGATATTTTACTAGCGTAAGAAATAGATTTTATGATATTAATTAAATCAAAAATAAAAGATAAATTGTTCATATCTGAAATAGCTTTTAACTCTACTCTTGAAGCTTCAAACAATGAATACAGAAGGTCTCACTATGCCTTAATATAAGTGTACTAAAAATAGTCTTCCAACCAGGTTTATTATCATGAGTTACTTTTGTCTCGGAATGTAGAGACAAAGAGATCTTTTGACTAAACAATTGGCCACATCGAAATTTTTTTTTTTTTTAAATTTAAATGTGTTTTATATCCGATACTTTAACATCAAGCATGTTACTCAAACTTCGGAGACAAAGTCCACATTATAGATAATATTTTCTGAGATTTTCGAGATAAAATTGAAATCATACAAGAATGCATTTTACGGAATGATTTTTCCCCAATTTTTCTACTAATCTATATAAAACAATATGAAAATTTGACTTTAATATCTGTTTTGAATAAGTTAAATATGAATTTTCAAGTGCGAATAGTGCAAGTACAAAATAGAAACAATATAAGACTAAATCATTGTTTTAAGAAATAATAATAAATACTTATGTTTGATTAAATGGTAATAATGCTGTAATTATTCAATTCATATCGAAACATTTCACTTCTGGCAGAATATACTAGTAAATGTATACATTAAAATATGCAAATATACAATCACTGATTAATATGTTAAAATATGCTCTTTGTTTAAATTATGCATTTATACGCCAAGAGATGTATTGTTATGCCATGTGTTATAAGTTTCTCTGTACAAGAATGATTGATAGGCTTGTACTGTAGTAACTAACAAGAGAAAGAAAAAAGTTTGTGAGCGTTAACTCTCTGATCCTAGTCATGTGTTTATCAGTGTCTTATTTCTTTTATTTCACTTAACTTGCTAATGTGTATAATTTAATCTTCCTTTATAATATTTATTTCTGAAGAAAATATATTTTGTCGTGACGAACATTGTCTGTTTTTTTCATTTATAATCGGGTTTATTCTGGTTACAGATTTGAATTAAATGCAATCGAATTTTAAATAATATTTGCTTGTTTTGTGTAAGAGGTCCAAGTAATATGACCATCCCATGTTGTTTCTGAATTAATGACGAAGATAACCTGCCATTAGTAAATGAACAAGTTGTCGTCGTGCCGCAGTTTTTGATTTGAACGTGCGGTTCTAGAAATATTCTAGAATTTGATAAATTTCCTGCTTTCGTTTCTTTCAGGTTTAAGAATATAAACCTGAAAGTAAAAAATAGTAAATGTATTCATTATATATTTACTATGTTTTACTTAAAATCTAAAACCATTTATAGGGTATTAATGTATATCCATAGTGTATAATTTGACATAATGTAGGCTATACTACTGTATATTGTTTAGTTGCTTCGATTTTTTTTATACAGATGACAGTGATAATAGAAGATAAATTTTAAAATATGAGATTTATAGACTAGAACTTGCATTGCCTAAAAGAAGGACTTTTTTTTTACTATAGGCCTATATTGATACAGTTTCATTTATTGATGAAAAATAGGCTAATTAAAAATTAAATTTGAAATTAATCAGATAAGATTATCGATATAAATGATTTTTTTTTCTGAAAATGTAATCTTAAGAATTAATAATTAATAAAATGAGTTAAATTTCTGATTTGAAATGCTTGTGTTTGTTAATGGATACAAAATCAGGTGTGTTAACCTGAAATTTTGAACTGAACAAATAATTGTTGTTATAAAAATTAAACACGCTATATGAATGAGATTTAATTCAATTTATGTTCTGCCCAGAACAATTTTTAGGATAAAATTTTTCGGATTGTTCGACGTCAAAACATACGCAAATAGTAATCGTTTCACACGTAATTAAAGGAAAATTAAAAGAAGACTTTTTATATTTGGTTAACATTAATTAATATCAATTAATTAAATTAATTAATTAAATAATCAATTAAATAAAATTAATTAATAGCAACCAACTAGAAGAAAATTCCTACTATTACTACCTAAAATACTACAAAAATAGAAGAAATACCCTACTATTATTGTACTAGCTACTACTATTATTAAATGTGTAGATGTGGGATAAGTTTAGATCTTCTTTGTAGAATGAATGATACTAAAGAAGTGTTTATTCTTGTTTAAATCATTAATAGAAACATGCAACAGATGTTTACTGTTGTTATTGTTTACAATATAAAGTAAATTTTGTAAAAACACGGTATGATTTCAAAATGCAATAATAAAAAGTTTAAAAATTGCAAATGTGAAGCTTTTATAAGTAATTTTATTTCCCTAGATATTCTATATCTTAACATGTTGAAAAACATCACTCCTTGTATTTTTATACTGTATATAAATGATTTGATAATTTGCAAGTTGTCGAATGGAACAAAATATTACAAAGTTAGTGACTTAATTTAAAACAAGTGAGTTATCTCTCCTAATATTTTATAGAAAATAATGTAAATTATATAATATGATGTATTCGCCACACAAATAACTTGTTTAAAAGGTTCGTGTTTTTCTCGTGTGATAAAATAAGCTTGCTAGAAGTCATCGAATATGCTCACGAACCAACTGATTTATTAACAAACAACTCTCATTCAAAATGTAAGCTCAGATGCATAAATCAACGTGCTCATTCAAAGAAGGAAATCGAACTCTTGATAGAAAAAAACGAGTGTTTACTCGAGTGACAACCGAACTTACGTCTACACTCGACCGCCCTGGGAACGGTTCGAAAGAATCCCAGAAGCAAACAGAACGAATAGATCCAAATAGTAAAGGTAAGAGCATTCACAGCGAATTCGAAGTTGGTGGAGTTCGAGTAAAACACATTTTCTTATTTTCTATATCCAGAAGACTAGTTGTAGGAAACTTGTAATGCACGTTAGGGATTATTAATAATTAATTGTTAACGTATCTCTTCAGTAAAATTAAGCTGTTTTGTATGATATTCGTTAAACACAAGAGAAAGCAGTGATAAAATTCTCTAATAAAAGTTACTTCCATTTACAGTTTATTTTTTAAGTTATTTGTACTGTATATTATGTGTGTAGGTTTGTATATACAAAGTATATAAAAGTAACTTTACCAATTCTCTTTATTGTTGAAGATAAGTCACTAGTTGTGCCAAGTCTCTTAATGAAGTTTCTAATTCAAGACAAATATGTTGTGAATTTTCAAGCAAGACGTGAATAAGTTAATAAATTTAATTCTGTACAAGAATTAGGTTACATGCTTCAATTGGAAACTTGCTAAATAATCAATTATTGTTAGGATTGTGCCATCAGAAAATCTATGCAAAAAAGTACAGATTTTCTGTTTGTTATAGGGCCTGTTAACTTTTTCATTAGATAGAACTATGTAGAGTGATTCGGGGTAAGATGATAAGCAGGGGGAAGATGCCTAATTTTTGTTATTTTCAAACGGTGACGTCAGATATTGTCATGTGTTTGTATGATGAATCGTTGGGCCAATATTGAGTGCGGAAAGCTGTAGTGGCTACCGTTACCGCATTTTCTACATCTGAGAAGAACGAAGTTTTTGTTGTGAAATGTTTCTAGTCATTTTAAAACTAAAAGTTAAAATAGAATTTATTAAAAATTGCGAAAAAACAATTAATATGTAATGTAATTAAGGTTCTGAAGTTTCCATTGTCAGTTACCGCTGATCCCGATCGGAAATGCTAGAACACATGACTCCACTAGACATCTTACCCCGACAAATGGGAAAGATGACACATTTTGCTTGCAGTAACATGCCTATTTTTTGAGTTAATTGAATTCCAATATGCCTAAATTTTTGTTTTTTCGTTTTATTGCAGGATATGCATAGAAATTATATAAGGACTTCTCAAAAAGGTTTTTGGACTGAAAAAAGCATTCAGCTAGCTATAGAGCACGTCAGAACGGCGCGGGAACTTAACAATACAGTAGAGCAAGGGTGGCCAAAACGTGGCGCATGCGCCAAACGTGGCGCATTGGACGATTACAAGTGGCGCCTCAGTCAGTTCTGAGCAACATTGCCAGATTTGGCTTCTTTGCAATTAAGAATATTACATAGAAAAGTAATTTTTTATAGTCTGTCTTCGCAAGTTCATTTGTTGCACAATTCGTTGCAATCTACTTTACAGATAAAATGAGTGTTCTTCACATAGTAAATTACAGTGTATGCATGTATCTTTATTTTCGATCAGTTTACAGGCGTGTAAATGGGTGAGAACATTTATTGTGATTAAACTTATTGCCGNTTTTTAAATTATTTTATTACTCACAAAACAAACGACCACTCATAGTTAGAAAATTAAATCTCGTTTAAATACTGGCCTCCCTTTCATGGTCTAGCCAGTGTTGGCAGCTAAAACACGCAAAAATTTAACAAAAATAATATTAAAGTAGCCAAGACATAGCCAAATATTGTAGTTCCACATCACTAATAGACATTTGAAATTTGCCGTCTAGAACGGTCGGTTAACCGATGTGACAGTTAATCGGGTGGTCGGATAATCGATGCTCTACTGTAGTTATACTGTGCTGTTACACTTACTATAAAGTACTTTGTACTACATATGTAATAAATTAAATTTGGTTAAGATATTCGAAAATAATTTTATACAATTATATTTGTTCTTACTCTAATGGCATTTGGCATCTCACCCGGATAGTTGGGGTGAGATGCCTAAAATGCCAGTGAAAAAGTCGTCATTGCAAACACAATACATAACTATTTTTCATATACTCCAAAGTTTTATTTGAAAAACATACTCAAGAATATGATATTTTTATTAGAGGCCTCCAAAACCCAAACTATCGCTAGAATTTCCTTCATAAGCAAAATGTTAGGCATCTTCCCTCGAATCACTATAATTATCTGAAAGAAAAGAAAAAGATGTTCAACGTAATGTTGTATTGATTAAGAATTTACATTCGCCATGAACAAATTCGTTTGTTTCTTTAATATTAATACATTAATATAAAAATGTTTGTTTTTGAACAAAACATAATCGAAATTTTTATATTTGTCTACATCCAAATTTATTGGAATTAAATTTATTAAATTTCCTTAACTAGGAGCATTTGTACAGGATTTTACTTCCGGTGGTAGGAGCTGATATAAAATTTTTATATAAAATTCAAGAATTATGAATGAAATTAATTAGATTTCGGGTTTAAATACATTTAAATTGCTCATATAAATGTCGGAAATTTCTAATTCTCGAGTGTTTTCACAGTTTTACTAGAATTGTTTCATAACAGCATAAAAAAAATAGAATTACGACCGTTTCGCTATTTTGTGTTGATATAAATCAAAGAATTTTGAGTAATTTTAAAATAAAATAGGTAATATAAGTATATACAATGTACTGTACTGTACATTATTATGCAATAAAATCCCACCAGATTGCCAAAACACGGGTCTACGTTCAACATTACGAAACGCATCGTTTCACCACAATGACACAAAATGCGGTCGTTCGAATATTTTTATGTTGACAAATCTAAAGTTTAAAATAAATTTAAACAAAATTTTTGTCTTTGCTCCCTTAACCTTTTTTGTGTCACCACGCGAATAACGTGTTTCGCAAAATGGCCACTTCAAGCTCGCTTCTAAAAAATTATTAGAACTGAGTAAAATTTCATTTATTTGTATTTTATATAAGAATTAACAATTTAAATTAATTAATTATGCTTTAATTTTAAATATAAAGATAGCCTATATTTATTTATTTTCAAAGTTATTAAACGAAATTATCTTAAAGTTTTGGCATTGCATTTTTGATTATTCCTATAATTTAACAATGAAGATTTCATTTGAAATCAGATAAAATTTAAATAAATTTGGATTTATTTAGCAAATCCGATGGATATCGAATCTATCAACGATTATGAATGACACTGGCCTACAATCTTTTATCATTTTAAGACATTTTCTACGGCATAAGGTGCATAATAATTAGGCTGCTAAATTCTAACGTAATGGTTATTCTACCTTTTATGACAGATTAATGTAAGAGCCGAGTGAATTAATTCTGTTTTATGTCCAAAATTTTGATTAACAATCAAAGGAAGTAAATGAAAAGATAAATAACTTAGTTAATACATTTCTATTTTACTTGTAGAAATTAATTTATTCCTACTTCGAAATGCTAAGAACTAAACTATAATACGTAATTGCTATTAAACTACAAGGGGCATTGATGCTATTAAATTACAATAAGGTACTTATAACATTTGTTGTTATATAAAATTTTACTTTATCTGTTATTTATCATAATGGAAATAATCTCCGATAGTGACTGTGCCCCGGATGTCCATAGGCGTGATCGTTTGTCGGGGATTCGAACAATAGCTAGAAGGGTCGCTGGGCCCATTGCTCGGTCACACGCTTTCGTCACTTCCGGTAGCCAGGAACAATATCCGTACTTTTCATTTCATTAGAATCTAGACCAGGGGTCGCAAACTGGCGGCCCGCGAGTCAGATACTTCCCGTTAAGACTACATATCCGGCCCGCGGCCTTGACTTTTTTTCTAAAAAATCAATGTTTCTAACATCTTGCGGGGATTAAAATGAAAAATTCAAACATTAATTGTTTACATAAGTCGTAATGACCTAGCAAGAAAAGAACCTTTGTTAGAACCTTTTACTTTTCCGGCTGTTATGTATACATAACAAAGGAAAGTTTGGAATCGTGTCAAATTTGATCCTCCGAATCGCCACGTTTTGAGACCTCCTGAATCCAAAAAAAGTTAGAAAACATGACAAAAGTTCCGTGGATAAGTCTGTGTGTATGTGTGTGTGTGTGTTTTGGTGTCTATTTTGTTTAATATCTCAGGATGGGGATGAAGATAAGAAACGAAATTTGGCACGAAAGCTTGTATATAAGGAGAATTGATGCTATTAAATTTTGATGGTAAAAGGTCAAGGGAGTGGGGAGATTGAGGGGGGTCATGTGTCACATCTCGAGTGGGATTAAACTTAATGAAGTTGTTATACGTTATTAGCATTTACAATTATTTTATGAAACACATCACTACTCTCAAAATTAATCTTTTTGTCATTCGATAATAATTAAAAATATAAAAAATTTTTGTAACAAAATCTCATAACAGATGGGGCCACACACAATTTTATTTATTATATTGTAATTAAAAATATAAAAGTTATTTTCTGAATAAAATCTGATAATAGCCGGAAAGTTACGCAACTCGTTGCTGGATGTTTTCTTTAATTACAGTATGTTTCGGATTACCGAATAATATTGATTACGGCCCGCGTATGATATAATCTATATCTCTTTGAATGGCCCTTTTCTGCGTTTGAGTTTGAGACCCCGATCTAGACAAGCGTTATTCCGAAAAGATAGAATTAGGCAAGCCTTATTCGTAACTCATAAAAATACGATCCACAGAATTACATTTTAAACTTAAACGAAATTAAGTATAGAAAACAAATTAAGAAGCATTTTTAGATGTAAGAGTTAATGAATTGTCTCCTCTCCAAATGATCGTCTTTGTCATATTCAATTTTTATTCACACCTGTGTTTTAACTGCAAGTCCTTATTAAATTTGGATTCGAATTCAACAGAAAATCTTTCGTAAAAAATAAATGAATTTTTAGACAATAAAATGTCTAAAAATTCGTTTAATAATACTTAAAAGCAGAGCTCAACTGATGATAAAAAGCGACTAAACTTATATCTAAATATAAATTTTTGTAAACTTAATTCAAGTAAATTCCTTGGGGCAAACTAAGTTTAAGTGGTAATATCCTATCTTTTAGTTTTATCTAACTGTTAAAAAATCTCCATCCTAATTGATATTCTTTCATTTCTTAAGAATTATGTCACATAGAGATATTTCACATATCATTTAGTATGATGTTTGTGTCTCACTTTAATATAAAATATAGTTCATTGAGACTTTTTTAATCTCAAAAGTGTAATCTTTTTCTTTCATTCTGTGTTAAACGTGTCAAATTTACTCTTATAATTCAATTTTTTATTTTTAAATTGGAAATAAAAAGACTATAATTTTAATGTTAATCGCAGTTTAAGAACTCTTGAAGAACAAGCATGTGTCAGTAGCCTATATTTAATTAGCAGTTAATGTTTTTTTTACTAAAATTGATAATATTATTGCTGAGATTATTTGAGTGATACATATTTGGATATCGATGAAATTTATATGTAAAAGATCATACAGTAAAACTTCATTTCTTGCACGGATTTGCCTTAACAAATAGGAAAATGATAAAGTGGGATCAGATTAACTTGTCATTCTGCGATAAACGAATGACTATAATTTGAGATATAATTGCGATAACCTATTTTAAAACAAAAAAAATCATTATTCGTTAACTACAAATCAAAATATGCTAATGATATCGATTGAAAAACAATATTGTCTGATCGAATTCGAAATTTCTTTTTGAATAGTTTTTACGATAAGCGTGGACTAAAACAATATAAAAATGTTAGAATACAATATTTGTATTCTATCGTCGATCCACAAGTGAGAAAAATAAAGTTTTTTTGAAGCATTTAAACCAGATAAACCGGATATCTAATGGCATCCGCATTCGAAGTAAGATTAAAAATGTTAATACACGAGATATATAACTGTACTTCGATAACCTTCTACTTGTATAACTGTTAGGCAAAAAACATTGATACAAAAAAATTCTTAAAATTTCTAATAGATAAAATACTTTACTTCATTGGTATGTGATTTGTTTACTCATGAATAATATCTACGTTTATTAGTCTATAGACTACTTCTTTTATTTATATTTACATATATTATTCGCTTCCTTCAATTAAACACGATTTTCTTTGTTTTTAAATCATCGTAAACTAGTTCGCTTGTACAGTATTTGCATTGACTAAGGTCTAAGTATTTATTCAAAATCGACCAAGAAATAAGAATATTCTTTCATTCTATATAATAAAATAGAATATGTAGTTAACAAATTTGTGTCTCTGGCTTCGAAAGAAGCGATTAAATTCGAGTGGAAATATATTAAAATCGTTAATGTCGAATAAGTTTCGTATTTTAAAGTTTTATTGGTTCGAGTTTAGAATAAAGTCACGAAAACACCATAAACAGAAACAACCTACTCATAGATTCTGATAATTTAACAGTAACTTAACAGTTTCATTTATTAGAGGCTGTTTTAAATCTCGGTGACGTAGTTTATTTTTAATTATTTTTCTGTTAAAGATTATAAAGATATTTTAAACCATTAGCAATTAGTTTTCTTTTTAATATTAAGAGTAATCTTTATCGCTTATCACAAACAAACATTCTTTAAAATCTATTGTATCCAGTAGTAGACTAAACTTACAAAACTTTACTAACTTTACATAACTTAGTCATAACTTCCTATAAAATAATCTAATCATTCTCTTTTTAATTAATATCCTTAGATAACAAGATTATTTCTAATATACAGGTTTATTTAGTCTGTAGACATGTATGCAATGATAAAACAATTGTATACCTGTCATTGGTCATTAAAAACAGAATGTTAGATCTCTGCAATTAAAAATCCCGATTTTTTTCTCTCGATCCGGTCCACTTATCTTCCTTAATTACTTGAACAACGAATATCGATTCTGACGAGAATAGAACAGATTACAGCGATACATTCCAATCTTTTTCTCCGAATTACTCGCAATAGACTAGAGAAGTAGAGAATGTCTGAATAGTGTACAGTTTTACGTCAAACTCACGTCATTATCGCAATTTCTCGTAAGAAAACCGTCAAATTGATGTAATTGAACAAAACAAATGCACCTTAAAAGTTATTATAAAGTGCACCGTAACAAAAAACACGAATGATAATTATTAAAGTCAATGACTGAGCACTGTTCAATGTTCTCTTCAACTATTATTCTACAAATAATTCTATTCAAAAATTCGGTATTGACAGTTTGATTGATTCTTCGCGACACACCAGTTTTTTGTTGTTTTTTTTATCGCTGATAATTTTAATTATTCAGGTGACCCGAGTGTAAGCTTCGAAAGAAGAAATTTAATACAAAACGCATTCAGGTGTCTGCTTCGTAAGCATATTTCATCGTTCTATATTCTTATTATAAAACTAAATAACCCGTAACGAAAAACTTTGATTATCCATTAATATATCTGATTGGTGTATTAGTCTCGACTCAAACTGCGTGAGTTCGATTCTCTAGAGTGATTTTTCCTCTTCTTCTTTCTTATTTTCTGTGTGAGCTTCGAGCAGGTTTTGTCACAGGTCGATTAATCTAAGATAGTTCTTAATGATTCGTCCCTCGGGGCCTGATACGAACACAGTCTTTATATGCACAGCCATGTTCTATAGAAAAAAAAAATCGTACTCGAAGCTTAATATCTTTGAATGAATACGTATTTTACACTTTATCTATAAGTCTATTGGCATTGTTCATTCGATAATTTGTACTTAAAATAACGATTTGATATTTTATCCGTTGTTATGCATAAAAATTCGAACAGCTTATTATTTGTTATTCATTAAAACTCAACTAATAAATTTGCAGATTATTAGTGAAAAAATAGCATGCGCTTTTCAGGTTACTACTGCACGTGATATTCTACGATGATTCGAATTTCGAAACTTAAAAACCTTTTGTATTTTACACATGGCATCAGCAAAATTTTACTAAGCTAAACAAGCAAACCTGTAATAAAATTTCAAGACAGACAAAGCTTCCGATGGTTAGATCTACGTATCTCAGTCACTTTACGATTATAATTTATAGAATTTTTACTCGATCTCAGGGAGGGAAAGTGCCCCATTTGATCCATCTGCGATTTTACATATAAGTTACAAATATTCCTTCAGGTCTCTCTTATCTATTTCAATATACATAAGCTCAATACTAGACTATCATAATCAACTTTTTCTTAATTATACACTGTTTACATATACAATTGTTTTCATTTTAAGTAAACTCCTAAGTTCCAAGTCCACATTTTTTTTATCTAGGTTAAAATCTGTATAAGATCTTAACCTATATAAAAAAAAAGAAATTCAATCTTTTCTGAAACGAAAAATGGTCTATAAATTAATTTTTAAAGTAGCTTTCTAAACAACACCATCCTGTTCTTATTAACTAAAAGACTTATAAATTGTTTAAATCCAGATTAATGGTAACATATCCATCAGCCGCCAAACTTTGGCTTGCAAATTCCAACATACATAGTACTGTATATGCTTCATTGTACTGTATCATTTAAGGCTAATTTTGTTTTGTAGATAATAATTTAAGTGACTATCAGGTAAGTAAGACTAAGTAGGTAATAAAGTAAGAGTCTATCAAATGACTAAATTTTATGCTTTTTTGACTTACATAAATCTCGAAGGAATGCTTGACGAATAGGTTCTAACCGTAAGTAAAACCGATAATATGCGAAAGATTCTTAGTCAAGAAGTAAGAAATAACTTCAGAAAAGCCCAGATAACTTTTCAAAAATTAATTGGGAATGTCTTCTGATAATTGTTTCTATAATCGAAAAAATTAAATTAATTCTAAATGAAAATAGTTATTTTATTACAATAGACTTATGACTGAAAGAGACTGTTCAATGCCAATCAAAATGGCTATTTTTGGTCAATTGTGCTCTTTACTATAAGCTTTTAGAGAGCTGCGAGCCCATCGCCGTATTGTGGCAAGCGTGAAAGGACCCTAAAACTCCTGCCAGATCTTACTGTAAATAGGGAGATTTGCCTTTCTCGTTATGACGTTCTATTTGGCCCACACGGGGTATCGATATCAGCTGGAGAACTCAAAGCAAAGAGATTTTCTCTCAAGTCGCAACGACTACTGAATGCCTATGTCTCGAACAAATAAAAATAAATCAAAATTTTTTATGATTTTCGCTCGTCAATTTGATTAATTTCTATTAGATTAATTAAGGATTGGTTTCCTTCTAAATTAAGTAAGTTCAAGAAGACAAATAATTAAGTATGTCATTTCTTAGTTTTGCTGAATGAAGATCGTTGACAATTTTATTTATTTATTTTTTTAATTTAACATCATGCAATTTAATTATACACTTACTCCGATTCTATACTGTTTTTTTCAACTATGTTTACGCTTAATTTTAAGACATTAAACCAATTTAATCTAATTTATTATCTAAATTGCTTTTCCCATTTTCATTATCTTTAAAATTTGCTATTGACGAAATTCCGAAAATGGGGGGGTGGATAATTTAGAAATATTTTTTAATGATAAATTAAAGTAAAACTAAAGAAAAAATAATATGTGTGTGTGTGTCACGGTTTAATATTCCTTTAATGCGTTTACCGATATAAAATTTTACAATTTCAAAATAAATATCGATATCTGATAATTGAAATCACACGATAAATTATTTAGGAACACGAATATGACCTGCAATAGGTTTTATGACCGATATTATAGGATAAACAGACAGCAAGACTGTGACGTAGATATAACGTTGTATGTGCAAACTAATTGCATTTGTCTTACGTCATGATTTAACAATACAATTCTAATACAATCCTCGTAAGTAATTTGCAAATAATAGCGAATATACATTTCGTAGTGTCATTTTAAAAGTTCAATCTTTTCGTTGATTCTGTTTTAACATGAAATATTTATTAGAAAACAAGAAACTTTTTTAGTGGCTGGAAAATAGCAAATACAACAATTAACAACACGATACAATTGAAAAACACATTTGCATTAGACTAGTTTCGTCTTTAGAGACTAAATCTTATTAAACGAAAGATTGTATGGAGTAAGGAATAAATATTAAAATATTTAAATTATATCGATAGAGAGAATCAATATGACAGTCTTTAACCTACATTACGAACTTTGATTTATTATGACATTTTATCGCACTTACAAACAATGTCAATCCATTACTTTATCATTTTTTTCCCGCTTAATAATATCGATTATTCCTTTTAAAATTCTTTTCAAAAAGTTATTTTACTTAATACAGTCTCGACTGTATATATATTATTTACGCTTTATTAAAAAATAATAATAATAAATTAAACATTTCTGCTAGAAAAATTGAATTAAAAAAATTCTCTGGCTTTAATTTTTATGAGTTGCATCGATTTAAAGAAATTTGAAATTTTTAACTTAAAGGATCCATATCTAGAAAATAATCAATTAGTAGTATTTAATATAAATATGTTATTAATCACGATAGTTATCTTCGATGGCGTTAGATGGAGCCACATTCGATCCAGTTGGATAACGATGATAATGGATTTGAGTACGGTACATCTGGTTGCCTGTCCAAAAATTCTTCATTAATCTAAATACTGTTGAACGGATGCGCGATACTCTCGAAACGTGCCTTAAAAAATAAACTCAAATACTATTTAAAAACTGTATTTTAATTTTGTTGCTTCTTTTTTAATCAAATATTTTCATGACATCTGTTAAAATTTTCGTTCTAAAGTACAATTTTATAGAATTTTGTTAATGATAGATGCAAACATAATTTCTCTATTGCTATGTTCCGATCTTATGGTCCGTTTGATTAACTAATGCTATTTTCTTATGTAACTACAGAGTTTTGCGCAGTCCAGTCAAACATAATTTCTTTAGCAATAGGTATTTGCATGTTTAAGAAACAAAAATATATACGTATAAAACTTATCTCTTGTAATATAAATAACATAGAGAAGATTTAATTTTATTTCTAATTTAAAACATTTTTTTAGATACCATTGAAGAAACAAAGAAACTATACTTAAAAGTTCTATATTTTTGGCTTTTATGGTTTATTTTCTAAGTTTTTGTGATAAAAAACGGAGCAAACACAACGTAGTATTTATAGGATTTCGAAGCTGAGGATTATCTGGCATTGGGGATTGTCAATCATGTAACGTCACGTTCATGGGACGGGATAAAGGTAGGAGTTTCTTTCTGATTTATGAGTTTGCCGACAAAGAGTTCCCCTCCGGATCAAACCCCGATCTGCAGTGTGGCTGACGAAACCACACACTACTAGTCCTTTAGACCTAAATGCTATACCGGTTGGATGAAGAGAATGACCTCATTCCTTCCACTCTTTGTAATGGCTCTGTTATGCATAACCTTTATCCTAGATGTATTCTTCTCGTTACACCTGTTTATTTCCTCTTGTAACGACAACGCGGTATTTAAAACTGTATTAATTTTTAATTAAATATATATATATAACCGTATTGAAGTTCATTTTCGAATTTCGATGTTATTAATTATTCGAGCGATGCGAATTCCAAATAATTACGACCGGTTTGAAGGCAGAATGTCGTCACTCGTTCTCTCACTCGAACACACAATAGCAGAAGAGGGAAAAAAGGCAGGCAATTGTAAGCGATTTGCAGAGGCTATCAGGCCTATAGCCTTGGTGCTGCGAGTTAGGGGTGTTGCTTCGAGTCGCGGTTGAGTAATGAAGCTCAAGGTCAACTACTGGTGGGATGGCTACCGTCACCGAACTCCCACTTCCCATTTTGATTATGGCTTATTTATTGTATTTATTTATTTTGTTTCTTCATAATTCAATTAGACAAATACCAAAGCTGATTCTGAAATCTGTCAATGACGTTTCGTGATTCTATACACATATATTTTTTCTACAAGGGGCTGTCCATAAATTATATCCGCATTTTTCTTGAAATATTTACTCCCCCCTCCTGTATTGTCCCAGTTTGTCCAAGTTTCCGTAACCCTTCCTCTCTTCGGACGTCTAACAAAAGTCAATTCCTTTCAAAATCTTTATCACTTTATGAATAATAAAATGTATAAACCCTGTAAAATTTGATGAAATAAAACGGACGTCCATTAAAGTTCAACCCCTCCCCTCTCTCCCTTCCAGTGTGAACGTCATTTCTGGACAGCCCCTAACTTGATTTGTAAGAATATGATACTGTTTACGTCACTTAGAATGACACCACAAATTCGTAAACGTTGACAGTATATTTTTAATAGATAAATATAGTCATTAAAATAAGCTAATTTGTCATTTTTTTTAAATATTTAAATAGGATCTGGTAGTGAATTAAAATTGAGGATTACTTGCACTTTTGATACGTAAACAGGTGTCTTAACACAGAACGTTGACACCAGAGTTTTGTTTCAACTATACGAAACGTAAGCGAATTTTTAAAAATAGCTATGCATAATATTGCATGGTTAGAATATTTACGAAAAAGAATGTATAGAATTTCTGATAAGCAGCTTTACTAAAAATTGATTTTTCAAAATTTAATTAATGCTGATTTATTATATCATTCATTCGGGACTTAATCAGGTTTATTTGTTTAATGTCTTTGTTCGTTAAAATATCTAAATTATTTATTAAATGTAGAAATTAATCAATAAAACGAACTTAATTAAACGAAAAAAAACATTTTTAATTAATAAAAATTTAAACCTGTAGACAAATAGGCCTATATATCCGGCACTTAAATGTGTTAAATTTTAAATTTATATTCATCTCATATGCATATAAAAACTAGTTTATCTTACATGCAAACACACCGTATTTGGTTTATTGTATATTATTACTTAGAATAACATTTTATTTCGAAAATTTTAAATGTAATATTAGAAATTCTTTGATAATTCTTAACTAAAAAAGGTATAATACCATAACCTGCGTGCAGGAAAAAGCATAAAGAGGGACGTAATTATAACTCGCTGTTACATCAAATTTAAATATTTAAAAATTTAAATACGGGTGTACAAAACGGCAATTTTTATAGAATCAATAACCATTGTCTCGAGTCGTGCAACTTAATTCATTTTCGCAAAAATGTAAGCATTAATAAATTTCGAAATAAAATTAAATTTTAACAACGTAAGCGTATTTTCTCAAAGACAGAGTTCATTTTATCATTTAAATTACAATTATAAAAGTACTAAAACTTATAAATTTCCTTTGAAAGTCAACTAAAGGTGAATAAATTTAACTTTAAAATACGTAAAATTACATAGAATAGTATGATTCGTTTCATTCTTATATTTAATTATAATAATTTACATTATGTATAATGTTTAGGCCTATATCCTATACGTTACAGACAGCTTCTATCTTCTGTAATGTATTTTGAATTGTTTATTAGAACTTTAAATCGATACGTGAAAGATTTATATACAGTACTATATTAAAGCTGTTTACTTCTAATGCTAAGTGCTTCGTATTGAATTTTAAACGCTTGAAATATAATGATTCATGACATTTAATTACTTCTCATTTACGATGCTGTCTGATTTATAGAGGTGTTTATCAATTTCGGTATACAATTTTGCATAATTAAGGTAATATGAGAATCGCAAATGTTAAAATAACAAAGTCTAATTATGATAACATCAGAAAAAATGAATAAGTTTGAGATGTTTGAGAATAACTAAATGAATTATTCTCATTTTTAATTAATAACCACACTAAAAATAAAGAAGAACGAGTTTTATTGGCGAAATTCTCAAACTCAATGACAGAATGAAAGCATAGAAGAGGAGAGAATACAATGAATGATTGTACTGTACTTTCTCCTCTTCTACGTTTTCATCAGAGTGAGGTGCAAATATTGGCATTCGAAAGGGCAATGAGTTCATGAAGTGTTTTCAGAAAAAAAAACCATGAAATATCGAATTTATTTAATCGATTAAGCTTATTAAATCACTGTTAAAAATCAATATTGAATAAACGTATTTTACTTAAACGGTTTTATTTAACTTGATTTGTGTCCTCCCATCTTACAACTCAAATTTCATCCGCTTCTAATTAAGATAAAAGGCTGAAACTTTGAGGACATGAAGTCAATGCATTTTAATGATGTTTTAGGGGTGGCTTATCCCACCATTGATAGGATGCTGTGACGGGTCACCCCTAAAACATCATTTCTATCATTCAAACTATCGTTCTCGAAACTCGATATACATACCAAATGTAGAATTTAATCAAGACATGTGTGCTAATGCACTGTGGTAATGTATATGGTGGAGCGAGGCCATCCCTACCTTACACTTTCGAAAAACATGAGAGTAAAAATGTATCTTTAAATTTTAAAAATGTATTAAAATTTTTATAACTCGCCCGTTCAGTTTAAAGTTTTAAGAGTGAATGATTAAAGATTTTCGAATGACAGAAAAATAAAAATATTAAATCTATTCTGAAACGAATATAACGTTTTTGTAATTTCTTTCAATTTGACTTTCCTTCGAAATTTTCATTCCTTTGAGATTTAATCTCTCATCCAGCAATTGACTCGATACCTGCTCCCGTTCACAAAGACTACAATGAACCATTCTATAATTTTATACTATGGCAAGACTGCAGAAAATGTCGGTCTGAAAATATTTTTAATCTCAACGAAGTGACATCACTAGAAAATGCTTAATAAATACACAAATCGAACAATAATTTGTCTTTTACTTGTTATAAAGTACTGAAGAGAATATAATTACGCTGAATGTAACGATTTGCCGTTCAAATCGTTAATCTTTAAACTTCTGTCAGCCATTTTTCTCGATATTGTTCCAATTTAGAAATATTCTAAAGTAGATTAAACACAAAAACTTGTCCTCGGAGATAATAAATTGGTTAACAAATAGGATTATCCTTGAACTATTCTCGTCCCGTTCAGACCTAATTTTCGAGGACAAATAAGTCAAACTTCTATATAACAAAATGTTAAATTATCGTGTCAAAAATATTTTTGTTTTTATTGGCAGGCGTGGCCATAATAAACTGGCAGAAACGGTTAAATTTAAATAATTTTTCCTCACATTAATGATAAATTTTATTTATTTAATTGCATTAAATGATGGTTTTTAAAATTAAAAAGGTCGCTATCGACTTTAGTTAGTGATATGAACTTTAATCCTTATTATATTTTAATTAATTCTACCTCTTCTGTTGATAAAAAGTATGAATAAAAATTTGTAGAATTATTTAAACTTTTAAAAATAAAAAAAGTTATCCTCACATTACTTATTTGGCTTATATTTTGTTTATATTTATTTAAAATTTTTTTAAATTTATACTGTTTAAAAGTTTACACTTATTTTCAACTTAGGCCTACCTATTTAAAATGTGTTTTTAAAAAAATTTACCGTATTTTAAACTCGAATTTTTTTCATTTTAATAAACATAATTTGAAGATTTTCGAGTTAAAAAAATCTTCACATAAACTTTAAAAATTCTTTCTAGTTGCAACGTTTTGTGTAAATTAGCTTAACCATTAGCTAAGCCACTTTACATTTTGTAACATTTTAAAATTACTTTATCTACACCATAAAACAGTAAATAAATTCTAATTAATTGCACATTTTTTATAATTTTATAGAAAATAAATACTGTATATAAATTCCGAACGTGTTTTATTGTTAACTTGTAAAGATGAAGGCCAGGAATGGTTTTCCACGTCGATTTTACCCTATCAAAAGTCACGCTGACATTTTTGAAGTATTTTCTAAACTTCCTTTTTACATCATCGGACGTCAATGATTAACTCTAGACACGTGATGTTACGTGACTATCTACGTCATTTCATTTTTAGCCGCCTTTGATGTACGATTGTTTAAGTCACTTTCAGTGGTATAGGATGGATCTTCTCGGCTCTCGATTCCTATATTTTTAGAGCATGAGAAAAATACGAGTGGCATTTCGAGAATTCGAATTCGTCACACTTTTGTTTCATTTTAATTCAAAATTTACATTGTTTAAAATTTTAATTTTAATTTTTGTAAGCTAATATAAAGTTGAATTGGAAAGTATTTTTTTAGAAAGGGAGTCGAGCCCATCTGCACAAATTATTTGAATATTTATAAAAAAATATATTCGTTGTCTACATTGCTAAAGGGCTTATTTAAGGGCTCTTCTGCAATCATTTTTGGCTTTGAAAACCGAATGTTTTCTCGTTAGAATAGAATTAGGCCTATTATTGTGGAGCGCTACAGGAAATGCGAGTGTCTAATGTTACGAGACCTCAAAGATCGTTGACCTCTCGGTCGTCGAGAAAGGTTTCCGTCCTCGATCACATGCAGCTTTGGGGATTTAGGTCCCTATCAGGCTCTTTGTGTGACGTACGAAGAAAACGGTAGGTGCGTGTTATTGTCTGGCCAAACGAGTATAAGAAAGGAGAGAAAGGATCTTAATCTGTTTGGTAACCAACTTGTATTCTTCCATTGTAGCTACTGTCCCATTTCCATATAATTCTTTGTATTATATTACAGATAGGCCATACAATTTTGGATTTATTTCGATATTCAATTTAAGAAAATACAAGAAAACTAAATTAAACTGCTGTCGATTACAAGCATTCACTGTTTTTAATTTTAAATTTATGTTTGCTAAATCGTAGCTGGCTGGAAAACTAAATGTAATTTTTATGTTTTAATATGTTTTTGTTTTATATTAAAATAATAATAAAATTAACACAAATGTAGACTATCAAAATTCGAAACTTTAGCGTTATTATTTCGTCCTCGAATGTTAAAATATTTGGGAAACAAAATTATACAGAAATTATACAGATACACTACAGAAAATTCTACAGAGAGTCTGTACATATACGCTTAGTGACAAACAATAAAAACAGTTGTTTAAAAAAAGTCGCTTTGTTGTAAGAACAAAGCTTTTCTTCTCGCAACATAGCAGTTTAACTAAAAGTCGGATATTAAAACTTATAAAAAAAACAAGAAGTTATTTATTTATATAATCTACATAAAATCTGTAAAATATGGATATTAGTCTCTGAAAATATGGCCTATATTATAAATATGCACGAGTGTCTTTTTTTAAATTTTATTATTACTAGAAAAAATTCAAAAATCAGTCATGTTAAAAAGCTTCTTTTAAAGAATTTAAACAATTTAATTGGTATAAAAAAACAATTGTTTTAAAGTATTTATCGAAAACATAATATACTCATGAAATTGTTTTACTTAAGCCCGTTTAAAATTCAGGCTATATAAATACATAAATTCGCATATAATATGGAAGAAATTTAAAAACTACTTCATTTTCATAAATGAATAATACGTAGACCTTTCTAAATCTGAAAATAACAACAAACACTTATGTTAATATAAAGAAAGAAGTCGATCAGTCGATCATTTCCTATTCTATATCTAACCGACATTTCTCAATCACTTTGTAAATATAACTTTTTTAGTGTAAGCAAGTTTGATTTTCTATAGAATTTAAAACTGGGTTTTTAAATGCACTGTACTATAATAGTTCTGTAGCATAGTTTTGATTTAAAAGCGTTTCACCGATCTCAAAAAGTGATGCATAATCCCTGTAAAAAAATTCAGTGGAGTCAACAAAATAGTCAATATTGGAAGACACTTCTTTAAAGTCTACTTAGAATTTTTACCAAATCAAACCTATATCGCTGTTATCAGTTAAAAGCCGTGCTTCATTTCTTAAATCACGCCATCTATATATATATTTTTCTCAACTCGACAGTTTACAAATAGTCATTCATCAGCCCACGTCACACGATCACGCCCTCGCTACGTCCTTTCGTTCACAATTTAATTTACTCTTTCATATATTTATCCAGTGTTTTCCAGTGTTAAAGAACGTTTCGTTGCCCGAAGCTTGTTTGTGTTCATATATTTGAACGCTATCGTATTATTTATTTAGCAAAAAGAGTAATCGAGGACGAAAGTAACGTTTCGAATAGAACCGATAAAAGAAAATCGACTTTAACGTTGACACGTGAACCAGTTTTTAGATCGATTTGATAAATATTTTCTCTCGATTGTAAATAACAACTAGAAAATTCGTGTTGATTAACTTTCAGCAGGTTTGACGATCCAATTTGAATTATAACGTTATTTTTATGTTGAACGCAGTTGACAAATTACGTGAAGTCAAAGGTCGAAACGTCTAAAAAATTTAGACGAATCGTACGTTAAGCCCGTGTTGACATTTAAAAAAGTCAAGCCCAGATAATCTATGAATTTTTCGTTTAAGTTAAGAGTACATGCAAACATTTTCAGTTAAATGTATTAATTAAATAGATCAATTATAAGTTAATATGCTTCTGGAATGTAGAATATCATCATAAATTAATATACAGTAGGGCCTATATATAGGCCTATATATAGGCTTATATATATAGACCTATACATAAACATATACACACAAATATAAGGCATCTATATACTGTATATAGGCTATATAGTGTGTGCACGCCGCGCACACATTAATTTATGACCGTAAATTAAATATAATTTTATAATTTTCTTTTGCTTTAATAATCTAATTATTTCCTCTTTTAACACAGTGATTACATCCTCGTCTTATTCTTTAAAATATTACCTGATCGACATGAATTATAAAGGAAATGAATCGTTATAAATCGCTAATGTAAATTATAATCAGTCTTAAAAAATTTAGTTGCGGCAATTCCGAAGTTTAAATGAATTAGTATTCCAGAATATTTTCTCAAGACAAGAATTACAAACGACCATGTAATTCCATTAAAAAAAATCTAAGCTGTGCAGTATATAATTAATTATCTTGTAAACAAAAAGTGTAAATAGGCATTGTATCATTATTTTGCTCGATAATCGCATAAGTGTTTGAAAGATTCATAGGAAACATCCAGCATTTTAGTCATGTGGAATAGAGATCGTCACAATACAGATAAGTAATATTATCATAGGCCTATATTGTTAACAGAGTAGGCCTGGTTTCTTTTTTGGGGGGCTTTCCGGTCTCTTCGAGTAGCCTTTTTACTTGACTTTTAGGAAATCGGGTAACTGAAGCTGATGGGAACATGAATAAAAACGGTTGTTGAGAGATGGCCGTTATTCGGAGGTTACTTTGTTTGAATTTCTAAATGAAACTTTTCCGAAAAAATGACCGCCGTTTAGAGTTGGCCGTTTTGCAGGTTCGACTGTATTAAATTTTCTATTAGGCTACACGGTGGTGACTTTAAGTTCATACACAAAAAAGAAACTTTACGAAGAAGAATTAATTTTAGAACTTACCCTAGGATTGTATCATATTTTATAGTAAACAAGCGGCTCGTCTTACTCAAATTTATCTCCTTTTCCCTAACCTAAATAATTATCTGATCTAAATTTTTACGTACTTCTTTACTGGCCTTTCTATCTTGGAAAATTAATAAAATAGTTTTAGCTCCTAAAATTTAAAGTAATAATACGATATTTTATTTTACGAATTCAACTTATTATAAAAATGATATATTCGATGTTATAATAAAATTTTTTTCTTGTACACGTACTGTCTTGTACACGTACTGTTACTACACATTTTCTTGTACCGATACGGTTATAGATACTTAATACAACTTTCGTTAATTTTGAACTCTTTAAAAGTTTTCTTTGACTCTGTAATAACAATAACTTAAGCTCTAAAAACAAAGAAAAATGTAAAAATGTTTATTTAAAAAAGCGTGCATTCGATAATATTTTAAATAATTTGCATCCGTATATTATAACTATTATAATTATGAAACTATAGACTTATACATAAAGTCTACGCTTACATTAGTGTAAGGAAGAAAATCAACCTTTTCCGCATTTTTAAAAGTGCAAAATTATACTTTACAGCCATTAAAGATTAAAAGTTATGCGGTAAATATTTATTTTAATTCTAAACTTTTAGGAATTTTGAAAAATTCAATAATAAATTACTACATGGCACCTTTAAACGAGAGCTATCCCAAAAAAACATTAAGTCATCATTCACACTTAAATGCAGATTGTAAATTCGAATTACATTTTTCTTTACAAGATAAATATTAAACTAACTTATACATAAGATTCGTCCTACCTTCAAATTAGTGAAATCACCATTGACGGACACTCCCGAATAGTGAACACCTCTATTTTACGAACATTTTTACAATTTCCAGACCCTACAAATAGGACATTTATAATATTTACCTTTAAATAGCGGACAAACTTCTCGGTTCCGACGGTGTCCGCTATTCGGAGGTTATACTGTAATTAATTTTCTAATATGGCCTATAAGATACAATCTGCGCTATCGTTGAAAATAGATTCTTATTACAATAATCTTATTTTACACATAATCTTTTATATTCAAGAATATATTCTATATTTTATACATACTTCTAATAGCGAAGAAAATACTGAGAATTTTATGAATAAAATAACTGTAAAAAAATATCTTTTCGTTTGTTTGTTTTGGCCCAATCTTTTTTCAATTCCTTTCTTTTTTAAATTTCTTTGTTATTTAATTAGGCTACTTGACTTAGTTTATTACACGAAAAAACTAAGTCTATGTTGTAAGTAAATTAGACTCTTGTAGATCAGCTCTTTTAATTAGTTTTAGATTTAAGGAAAATTTTAAATTTTCGTTCAAAAATATTAAGGCTAATTGCAAATGTGAAATGTAAATATATTTATATATTCTATCCCTTTTATACTATTACATATATACCGCTTTATTCTCTTGCAGTAAGATCGTGTTACCTGATATCTACTTTATATTTATCACACTTTAATGTTGTATGCTATTCAGTGTATTTTATTAGATTTTATTTACTTAAGTTAATAAAAATGAAAGATTTTCGTAAAGAGCTATTAATTTTTGGACGAAATTATTTATTAGTTTCGAATAATTTAATTTCTACACATTAAAACTGACATAAAGTTCGAGTTAGATGCAGTTAAACTTCGTTTTGAATTTCGTGTTAAACTGGTTTGACGAGCCTCCAAGAGACTAAATTAACAATATTTATTCTGAGATACGTCACGGCGTAAAGTCCAAATCGTATTAAATTTCCAATCTACTTACAAAAGAAAATAAAAAGAAAAAAGAAATTACAATAAAATTTATGATTATAAAAGTTTCTAAGCGATAAACGCGTAGGAATATTTTAAAATCGAAATTTAATAATAATAAATATCGTTTTATAGTTTCCTTATCAGTTAGGGCCGACATACGAACGGTTCACTTTACATGAAGTAATGATCATTGTATACAGTACAGTACGTATTTTTGTATTCCTTCAATCATCTCATCCGATCGATGCATACATAGCCTATATATTGTAGAATTAATTGATTTGTTTAGGTTTACTCTATAAAGTAAACACGAAAACTCGTGTTTCATAATATATATAACTGTTTTATATGATAATTAATATCGCATAACATTTCCATGTGTTACATTATTATCGTATTACTCCATCATTGCTACATTAACTTTATATTATTATATAAATGAATTAGTGTAATTATTTAGATAATGATATAATAGTCATGGAAAGAATACAAAGTTAAAAATACAGGATATCAAAATTTTTATTATCAAACGTAGCCGTATAACATTTAGGCCTACATATAAACCTGTTTATAAAAAACGATAAAGGATTTTATAATCGAAAGATCTTATCAATCGTCAACTATGATTTCAGACGTCAGATAATTGAATTTTTCTTTTGTAATTACATAACAGTTAATATTGGATTCTGTATAAGTAGGATAGATCAGTGTTTTTCAACCTGTGGGTCGCGACCCCCAGGGAGGACGCAAAGCCTTATACGGGGGTCGCGGGTGAAAGTGTTTGTAGGTCCTACACTACAATAAAAAAAACTAGAATTTCAGTGAGAAGGCTGTGCCTGTTTATTTTACAGTACAATTGGTTTTCGATCGATATTTAAAGAAAGAGAATTAAATACGTAGTTTTTAAAATCACTGATATAGTTTTAATATGGCCTTGGGGGTCGCCAGAATTTTTTAACTTGTAAAGGGATCGTGTATTCAAGAAGGTTGAAAAACACTGGAATAGATGATCAAATTTTTAAAAAGAATTATTGTAAATGACTATGTTTTAGTACATAACTTAATAATAAGAATGAAGAGTAGGAGGATGATTGTCCAATGATACTGTATTTACATATAGCAATTAATTTATTTTATAACTGAACGTGTTCTATGAGTTTCAAACTGACTTAATTTATATGGATTATGAGTCAATTTGAAACTCATAGGCCACGTTCAGTTATTTTACAAATCGAAATGTGTAGAATGCTAATTATTAATCAAAGCCGATTAATAAGGTAAAAATTGCATTTTTTTTATTCGAATTTTATATTTTATACAGGCTTTAAAGATAATAAGTGCTTTAGAAACCGAACTCGATGAGGCATGATTTAAATTGAGTCGATTTTACGAAGTTATATCTTTTCTGACAGAGAAAAGGTATAACTTCGTATAAATTCACAGTGACATGAAATATTTTCATTATTTTCTTCCATGTTTGCATAAAATAATACGAAAGAAGTGTAAAGTGAGAAAGTCAAATGTCAAAGTGAGGAAACGGATGGGCTGATTAAGTGGATTAAGTTGCTCAGAGTTCCGATATTAATCCTATTGAACATTTGTGGGATTTAGTAAAGGGAGAAACTGATAGAGACTTTCTGCAATTTTTCCTAGTTAAATTATGTACAGATACAATCTTCAATTTTCGTGCATCCTAGACTCATTCCGATCGTCGACTAACTGTTTTTTAAGAGCCTTATTAGTAGGCTATACAGTAGTTAAAGTGGCATAACCGATCCAAATTTTATGTGCAATCGGCGCCATCCAGTCGGTCGAAAGTAAAATCCGGCTTAGTTTCTATTGCATTAAGAGGATCTCGATGAATCTGATTTTTTTTTGAATTATGAGAATTTTGCTCGTATTTTCAATCCCCGCGAGCATCATTTCGGATTTTACTACGAGTTCAGCCGAAATAACTTTTTCAGATACTCTACAATGATGCACATGAGAATCACTCGTTCATTTTTCATGGACTAAAAATCCATTTGAACAAATTCGAGTTTATCTTTTCTATATAAGAAATATCAATAACATAAATATCAAAAACATAAATAAATAACATAAATTATAAATTGAATTAAATTAAATTATCGTCATAAAATAAATCATCAACATAATGGCTTAAAAATACTATTATGTTTATTTCCCATAGTTTTCTATCAATCAGTGTCATAAATATTTCAGCTAATTTAGGACCAATAACAAAATCCATACACACACCATTTTTTGTTTGTGCAGTATATATTATTTACAAAAAATTATTATTTAAAGAAATTTTATTACTGTAATTCTATTATTCTGTTATCACATTTTTCTTTAGATGCAGATACTATGGGGATTGAAAACATTTGTCGTAACATATTTAAATTAAATTATATTTGCTGGTATAGTTTAAAGGTTTTAGTGGTGTCATTTAACATTTTTCTTTAATTAAACTTTCAACTATACCATTATGAAAGTATGAATGGATACATTGAAATAACTAAAAAACAACTTTTTTGAATTATTAAAATTTTTCTCTGTATAACCTTTTAACTTATTAAATCATCAGTATTTTTTATAGTAAATTCTGAATTTTATAGTATATCCAATATTTTCTTTAATCACTTTTCAATGTTATACAGTATAGAAAGTCTAAAGTCCACTAATGGTCTATATCAGGCATGGACAACATATGGCCTGCGGGCCAGATCCAGTCCATCTAATGAATCTATGTGGCCCATGATCAATCTTTCAAAATAGGTTGATAAAAAATTCTGACACCAAAAAAAAAATAATAATAATAAAAAGACAAGGTCAACAACTCACCATGCATTTAGAGTTAACCCTCCATTACAAATCTCTTAAGTACAGCGTAGAGCAATGGGGTTCTCAATTAGTGGTATGCGTACCCCCGGGGGTATGCGAAATTGCATGAAGGGGTACGCACGGCAATCTAAAATGGGTCAATTTAAAATTTAAATGCATGAGATGAAGCAATCAAGAAAATAATGGGTGGACCATCAAAAATTCAGCAATTTACAACATGATGTGGAATGCAAAAATTCGTTTATTTATAACTAAAAATATTCTCGAAATTTCATCAAAAAAATGCATTTGTGACAATACCTAAATGAAATTCTTGCGCAAGAAACAAAAATTGTACAATTAACACAATTTGTGTTAATTGTACAATTANTATATTTTTCACAATTTTAATTCAACTATTAATTTATTTATTTATTTATTCGCTTAAAATTCTATGCAGAAAGAGTGATTTATTCGAAAAATAATAAATTGGCAATTTTAATTTGATATATATTGGGAAGAACTTTCCTCGGTAATTTAAAAGCATTTTCTACGACAGATTTATATAAACGGCTACGAATGTCGAATAGTGTACAGAAGTGTTTATAGGTCACGAAAGTGAGTAGGTAGTAACTGCCCTCTCTGCCCGTAAGCCATACATTCTCATACGTTGAACAGATTCATTGCAGTAGGAAGTAGGGCAGCCTATCAAATAAATGCATTATCTGCTCCGCTTTAAAAATACGGCGTTAACTTAAAGACTGTAACCACCATTTGTTTGCTTTCTACATTTTAATTTTCATATAATTACTGAAATGAATAATGGAATCATTTTCATCGGTCAGATTATAGAATAAGAAAAATACATTTTATAAATAAAATAATAACGTGTAATTAAGAAAATTAATTTTTCATGCGATTGTAATTAAAATTGAACATTGTGTAACTAAAGAAATAAGAGATAAATTGGCAAAATGATGCTAATTTTTGTTTCTTTCAGCATTTTAACTCGATATTTTCAGATTATACAGAGTTACGAATGTTCTTAATGTCGAACCGAATTTTTTTTTTTTTTGCATAAGCAATCAGATTATTTATGCAAAACGGGAAACTTTTACTGCCTTGACTAGTATAAGAAACAATCAAATAAAAAATAACAAAAAAACGAAGATTGAATTTGAGGTCAGGTAATTGTATACTCCCGTTCGTTATTTTTGAGTGAGGCCTACTTTATGTGCCCTTATTTGATTTTCTGCACGACCAAGAGATTATAAAATATAAGCCTAAAAATATTTGGATCGTCGAGACTTTCCAAGACATCAATCTGTCGGCAAATAATAATAAAAAAGAAGAGCAACTTATTTTCTTATCAGAGCAAGAAGTATAAAATAACAATAGTAAAACTATATTAAATTTTAACAACGAAACACTTCGATGCGGTTTTTCGATAAAAGAATGTGAGCGAAGTATTCGTTCTAAGTTATAAGTAGGAAAAAAACAAATCTTTACGAATATATTCTGTAATGATGAATATTTAAAACTTCACTTCTACATAATTTCAAGATTGGTTATCGATTTACAACATTTGTTATTATATATCTCGAATTAAACTATCAATATTTTGAAAAGTCAGATAGACACTATAAAATCATTATTTCATACTTTTAATAACAGTATAAAAGTAAATAAATTTTTAGGAAAAAGTAATATATTTAAACCTAGAATATAAAGTCTGTGACGTCAACACAGGGTTTACTTTCTACCGGATCGCCCTCTCCTCCCGGGTGGTCTCTGCTTAAAATATCCTCAGGAGAAAGGAGTAATGGTCTGCTCAAAAAAGCTTTCTAATCGAAAATTTACCTATAAACTTTCCAGATTTTTACATTAATTTGTGTTTAAATGGAAACTCTTACGTTCTATACTTTAGTGTTATCATTTATCCTATAGATAGCGAGTTCGTTTTAATTATATTTAAAAATATTTTTAAAATATTTAAACATATTAATGTATAGAACAATGATTATTTGATAATAATCTCTTTATTTATTATAAAAGGAACAAATTTTAATTCTCGTTTTTATCCAAGTTAATCAGTTGCTCAATCATCGTTCTATTTAATCAATATTTTCATCTAATAGTAATTAAAAATAATCAAAACTAATGATCTTTACTCATTTGCATAATTGAAAATAAGAGAATCAATAATATCACCAGTTGGATTAAGATGCTGAAAATTAAATTACTAGCGAGAAGCTGAACTCCCTACGGACTTCCATCGGTAGAGACGAATTTCCTGAAGTTGGCTTAGCGAATTTCAGGAAATGTAATCAACTAATTCATTTTATAAAAATAAAGAAAGCAATTTAAAGATTAAAACTTCTTTTCGTAGATAATACTTCATGATATAAACTTTTATAAACAGAAGAATGTAGCATCAAAACTTGAATTTATGCTAATANTTTACGTGTATATTCTGTAATGATGAATATTTAAAACTTCACTTCTACATAATTTCAAGATTGGTTATCGATTTACAACATTTGTTATTATATATCTCGAATTAAACTATCAATATTTTGAAAAGTCAGATAGACACTATAAAATCATTATTTAAAATAATTTTATCTCTTTTGAATATAATTTAATGAACATAATTAGTACGAAAATAATTTAAATGATTTAAAATTACATGAACTACTGAATTTAAATCAGGACGAGGAATTAAATTACACTGTTAGGAAACAAAATGGCCTGCAAAATTAAATTGTTTTTTTTTATTCCCTCAAGCATTTGCAGTACAAAAACTTGAGAAAATGATTTTAATGGTTTAAAATGAAAACTTATTCAAATGATAAGCAAATGTACTGTACAGTACAGTACAAAAACGCAAATGTGTGACGGAAACATACATTTGACGAAGTAAACATGATAGTATTTTATCATTTTTTAAATAATTGCTAAAAAAAGATAAAATACTAGCTTCTACTGATTATTGTATATGAATATTTAACCTTACCAAAACACTAGAACAAAATATTGCCTACATTTAAATATTTGATAAGCATTGCTTATACATAAGTTCCTTTGTATAGAAAAAAGATAAACACGCATTTGACTGTTTGTAGATTCTTCAGTAAATAGTCTTGCATAATTAATCAGTTTTTCGTAATTTTAAAATAATCTTAAGATAATTTTACTAGAACGAATTAGCTTTTAATTCCAATTTATAGTGAGTATAATATATTGTTCCAGTGTAAAACAAGCTCGATTTAAAACTGTCCTATGATTCATTCCACTGCAATGCAAAATCTTCAGAGAATTCTTCGTTTAAAAAGAATGAAACAATTTGAAACAATAATTTAACGTGATTCACTCGGGACTGAACACTTACTTTGTTCAATATCTCATATTTGTATAGTCAGATTTGAATAGTATGTAATGTAAAACATACCTTGATCGACTGCTTCGTCATGAAATAAAGAATCATTCCGTTGGTGTTTCGTGCTCGTCTTTTCATTTTATACGGAGGTATTTTATATAATAGGTGTTCAGTCCCGAGTGAATCACTCTGTATTTATATAATAGAAATATTTGCATTTTTAATGTGTTAAAATATAGTTATTTTGATTGATACATTCTTAATTACTTTTAACGAAAATATCGAAATGTTTTCCTTAAACTACTTCTCTTACTAAGCATTATGCTATTGTGTTTGATAATATCAGTCCAAAATTCGATTTTTTCCATGTCATCATATTATTTACGCATGTATTTAGTTGTCTTTTCATCATTCGAATAAAGCAACAAAATAGAAAAAATTAGATCTATTTTTTCTATTTTTAATTATTACAGATACAGTATAGTATAGGCCATATACAAATTTATCTACGCGTAAATTATCTTTCATGCCGTGATCTAAACTTTTGATCTTTACAAATTACGATTTATGCAACGGAATTTTCTTATTTAGGCCTTTACAATCGAGGAATCCACATCTCTTTGTCTCCTCGATTCGATGTCCTCGTAATTTAATTTAACACGATATAAACATAAATATATTTTATAATTCTTTGCAACTTTGAATTGAATCTATACACATTTGTGTAAAATTATACTCAATAATAAACAATATTCTGTCTAAAACACTAAAAACACAATCTATTAAATCCCGTATTTACGATACATTGAATAAAGTTGCACCGTGTTATGTGCCAAAAATTTTAATTCCAGACTAGTTGAAAATTTTCTTATCGTGCCAGAAAACCGCGGAAACATTTTTAGTGAATTATAACATTAATATTTTTAGAAATCATTTCGTACAGGTGACATTCCTTTTTTTCTATCTTTATCGATGACGTCGAGCCACGCACGTGCAAATCGTGTCGACGTCGATAATTCGATCCTTGTTATTTGTATTAATTAAAATTATTTTAAAACTTAAAATCGCAATAGAATACTAATAAATATAATATCTCGCTTCTCTAGCAGTAGCAGTAGTTTAAGAGTCATTTAATAGTTCGTATATTCGGGTTTAGTCTCTCCCTGCCATAAACACTTTTATCGATCTATAAATAATCTAATGTCTCAAAACTAATGTAACCTTATTTATGTAAAAGTATTTCGAGTTGTTTTTTATATTCAATTTTATATTAAAATTAAATAGGTGCTCCCTTCGTTTTAAATCAGTCTGTAAAATTACCGGATAAAAAATAATATTTTTAAAAATTTGAATAATTCTAGCTTTAAAAATGTTACATAATTAAGCAAAAGTGAAGAAAAAAAACTTTAATATCATGTTTTTAACATTAAGATGCTAATTACTTATGCTAATTTCTTGAGTTTTTATGAGTGACGAGCTAGATATAAAATTTTTAATTAATACTTTATAATTTAATATTTAGATACATTATATTTGTCTATATCGTGTTTAGTATTATAGTTTTAAAACAATAAACAGTTTTTTATATAAATATTAAGCTTTAAAATATGAATTTTTTATATATTAAACAACATTATATTACATCTTTAACCTCATTGAACTGTTTTTTATAACAGCTAGATGTGTTATCACCTGCCACTTCTAAATATTATCACATAGAATAATAATGATGTGTATTCGTTAAACACTTAAATTAACATATATTAGATTATACGTTTCCGGATGACTTTATAGTTTATTCTTTTTTAATTTCTATGAACATAATAAAATGTTTTATTTAATATAAAGCTTTATTTTATGGTTTAATATCTGAGAAAGTTGCTAAGTAATTACATTTACAGGATTTTTTTATTTCTGAATTTTTATGTAATTTTTAAACTTTTTTATGTTTATCGTGATAAATTAGTAGACTATTGTTTTTCTATTTAATATAAAACTAAATGATTTTTAATCAGATTTTAGATCGAAATGCTTATCCAAAATCTGCCTTTATTTAAAATATATAAAAGAAAATAAAAAAATATTAACAAAAAATGTAACGTTTATGTTTGTTAAAACAATGTAAACCGATCGTTTGAAATTTATAGCCTTGGTATCATTGCAAGTAATCGTGACATAAGACATACAGTTTTTTATATTTCGATCTTGAAAGTGAGAAAAATGTATTTTTTTTTTTTTTTTGAAAGTAGAAAATACACATAAAGTTAGCTTTTTGAAAAGTAAAGAAAAGGTTTATTACGCATATGAAAATCAGAAAATGACTAAAAACTAGAATCTATTATCCACTATTATCCCAATATAACAGCAACAAATATATGTTTGTAAAGATAATTCGGTGTTCTATACTCGTGTGCTGTTATAAAATACACGTGAAAGTAAAATAAAAAAATTTCTTTAAGAAGGAGAAGAACGGGAATAACACTTGACATAAAAACTCTACAGAAAAATTGTAATTGTGTTTAATAAGCCATAGTTTTATGTATTCATTAGGTTTTAAAGCGTCTTTCTCAAAAGAATTGGTTTATCTGATTTGCATTTATATTACTTTACTTTCATTTGATTTAGTGTTTCAAATCGATTATATTATTCGATTTTTCGATCGCATCTACTTTAGAATCGCCATAATCCTGTACAAGTCGATTATTTAAGTGGGAAAAATCTCATCATACTTTAGGTCTATATTGCAGAAATCTAAGAATTATTTATGTAGTGCATTATAAATATTGATTCTGCGTTTCTTTGGCATTTTTATAATTTATCATTTCTAGATTCAAATGGATTATAGGCCTATTCTCAACGAATATTTGATCTTTATGGAGTCTTTATGGAGATTCAAGTAAACAGTAATTTAGGAGAAGAAACGTTACATAGAAACGGTTATAATTATTAAATTATTTTGTAATAAAATATGCTAATTATCTTCTAAGTAGTAATTTATAATTATCCGATTTGTTCAGTTATTTTTACATTAATTTATGATAAAGAATAGCAAGTTTATTGCTGTTTCTTCTACTAAATCCACAGATTATAAAGCCAAAAGTCCTGTCATCCTTGACAATAATGTACCGTATGAGATTTTTTGCTTGTAGATGATGATAATTGTTTAAGAAATAGCTGACGAACAAGCCGTCACGAGAACATGGTCCCACGAATGATATCGCACGAGAAAAACGTGATAAGCAGCTAAGCTAATATTAACCTAAGATTTAATAAAGTCGCACTACCAAAATAAATGCTCTTACGATAGAAGAAAAACTTTTTGAAACCGGTTCAATCGAAGCAGATTTCATTCTGAAAAACCACTACAAGAACGATTTTTAGATCCCCTTAGGAGTGACAAGACTTTTGACTCGCCCTGTGTGTTTTTGTCTTTCTGAAATTTTGTTTAAGACCAGATTTATTTTAAAATTTTTATTGATAAAAAGTTTTAAATAGGCCTATGTGAAAGTATTTTCAAAAGATCTCTTTTAAATAATAAATTATGTAATATTCTATAACATTTTATCTAATATTTTATGAGAATAGACAAGTTAATATCTTGCTTTTTAGAAATATTATTTTAAAGTTGTCAATGGCTTGGAAAATCACTTCTTTTATAACATTAAACAAAATAATATTAGCATTGAAAATTGGTATTTAAACCAGTTATTATTTACTTATAGAGGCCTACTTATGAATAGCAAGTAAAAAGTATCATATTATATTACTATTTTTTTGTAATCCATTAGATTTTTTGTGATAATTTGTCTTAATTCCTTAAAATTGGCTACTACCATTCAACAAGCAAAATTAATAGTTTGTAGAAATGTAGCCTATACATAAGTGAATAAAACAAATAAACAACATGTATGAGACTCGCATAGTTCTGTATATAGATTTAATATAAGATTGCATATACATCCAGTCGTTATTAAGTATGAAAACAAGACCGGTCTGTCGACATAGTTCAAGATGAAATCCTAAATTTTCCGCATGATTATAAGTTGTTACGCACGCAGTCCATTTTTAACTTAAAATTTTAGCTATTCTATTTTACTGTTTTTAATGCGAGTCACCGTGACTTATTATTTCAAATAGCAACATAATAGCAACTCTCTGTTCTTTTAAAAAACGCGAGAGAATTCTTTCCAGTATCATTTGGAATGTAATGACTTTTGACTTCTGACTTTGTTTAAATATATTTCACGAAATTTTCAACCGAGATAACATTCTTGACACTATATTTACCCTATAAAACCTTGATTTAACAAAATTTATCTTTGAGTTTATCAGTCAAGATATAGGCTAAATCGCATGCATAAATCTGTATCCTAAACTAATTTACTCGCTCAAGATTACAGTTTATTTTATAAAATTACTCTTATTTTTTTTAAATATATAAGCTTTTATATTACTTAGACTGGTCACGGGCTATCCTTTATGAAAAAATATTGAAATTCATAGTTTCATCTTTTTTTATATAAGAGTTAAACATAGGCCTATTATTTCAAAAGAAATAACTTAATATTTTTCAGTCGCTACATAATAAAGCTAGATATAACCTAGTATATAATTTAGAAATTATTATTGTTTTTTTTAGGCAGCATATATAAGTTTATATTCATTTGCAACTTTTTCCACCCTATGGGCACTAAGAGGGTCTTTTTTATGAGGTTGCTTGCCCAGATCGATCCAGGGTCTTACGGAGCTGTAGGTTAATGCCTTAACCATCTTAGTCATCCGTCCTATAAATCTATTATTATATAATACAGTAACAAATCATAGCCTACCAATGGCCGAGTGAATGAAACTGCCGAACCTAGTAAGTGGTCAGGGGGTTCGCGCCTCACGAATGGGAACTAACGCGCCTCACCATCCATGTGAATTTTTCTTAGTTTTTTTCATGTCTAGCACCTAAATAAGGGCCTGTTTCCCATAGAATTTCCTCCTGGGAGGCACTCTCTCTTGGCTAGGTCGTCTATGTGTTACGTTGCTTCACTCCATCAATCCTAATAAATCATAAAACGAAATATAAAATCGAAACTTTTTAATCTATAAGTAGCTAAAGTGCAATATATTAATCATATAAATAATAAAAATACCTGGATTCATAATTTAGAAATTTAATGAATTTTATTTACGTCGAAACTGTAAATTAAACCTGAAATTTAAAATAACTTTTTATTGTTCCATTTAAAATGTTTTACATTAAAACTTATTCAAGGACAGGAAATATCAAATATAGGGCTATCAATTTTAATTTAAGTATTTACTTCTGAAATAAAAATATTGAAGGTCAACTGTCCGACTTAAACATACGTTGTGTTAAATAATGCCTGTTTAAGATAAAAATAAATAAATTAGTTAAAATAAATTTTTAATTTTTACCTGAAACATCATTAGTGAATCTCTATAATTTCCTATTTTTTTAAGACCAGATTTATTTTAAAATTTTTATTGATAAAAAGTTTTAAATAGGCCTATGTGAAAGTATTTTCAAAAGATCTCTTTTAAATAATAAATTATGTAATATTCTATAACATTTTATCTAATATTTTATGAGAATAGACAAGTTAATATCTTGCTTTTTAGAAATATTATTTTAAAGTTGTCAATGGCTTGGAAAATCACTTCTTTTATAACATTAAACAAAATAATATTAGCATTGAAAATTGGTATTTAAACCAGTTATTATTTACTTATAGAGGCCTACTTATGAATAGCAAGTAAAAAGTATCATATTATATTACTATTTTTTTGTAATCCATTAGATTTTTTGTGATAATTTGTCTTAATTCCTTAAAATTGGCTACTACCATTCAACAAGCAAAATTAATAGTTTGTAGAAATGTAGCCTATACATAAGTGAATAAAACAAATAAACAACATGTATGAGACTCGCATAGTTCTGTATATAGATTTAATATAAGATTGCATATACATCCAGTCGTTATTAAGTATGAAAACAAGACCGGTCTGTCGACATAGTTCAAGATGAAATCCTAAATTTTCCGCATGATTATAAGTTGTTACGCACGCAGTCCATTTTTAACTTAAAATTTTAGCTATTCTATTTTACTGTTTTTAATGCGAGTCACCGTGACTTATTATTTCAAATAGCAACATAATAGCAACTCTCTGTTCTTTTAAAAAACGCGAGAGAATTCTTTCCAGTATCATTTGGAATGTAATGACTTTTGACTTCTGACTTTGTTTAAATATATTTCACGAAATTTTCAACCGAGATAACATTCTTGACACTATATTTACCCTATAAAACCTTGATTTAACAAAATTTATCTTTGAGTTTATCAGTCAAGATATAGGCTAAATCGCATGCATAAATCTGTATCCTAAACTAATTTACTCGCTCAAGATTACAGTTTATTTTATAAAATTACTCTTATTTTTTTTAAATATATAAGCTTTTATATTACTTAGNCGATGGGTTCTCCAGCAATCTCGCCAATGTAGTTTAATAGATAAATTAAAAATAAATAACTTAAATAAGTTATTCGAATGATATTTCAGAACGATAAAATTATTTATTTATTTATAAAATTAAATGAATATTTAATATTTTATTCTTTTTATGTTAAATAACACTACTACATTGAGAAAACACAAGAATTTTAATATTTGAGCCGTTGAAAGTGAGTGGTGCATGTCAATTTTTCCAAAAGACTACTCTGCTACTGAGTTTCAGTTCCTTACAGCATTATTTAAATATTCGCTGTAAAGAAATAGAAATATTTATGTTACTTATCTACAAGTAAAAGCACTTAATAATAAATCCGCAGTAATTTTTAATTCTAGATCTAAATCTCTCAATATAGATGAAAAGCGACTTACACTACTATCAACAGAATAGACTTAAATTTAGAATCAAAAACTATATTGTCTGTTAGACATAAATAGGATATATATTTTTATTTTTAAATAAAATATTTTTTATATTTTAAAGAAATTTTTATGGTCTCTTCAGCAATAATTTCGAAGAAAATTCTTCATTCGATTACACGTACCGTAGGCTACTATTTGTATAGGGTAGGGAGAGACAAAGTAGAACATTTAAGGATTTTATGCTTGTAAAAAATGAACTAGATACATATACCTTTCTAACTTAAAACATTTTTTGATGGATATTCCGACTAAATTAAAAAATAAAAACGATGCACTTATTCTGAAAATAATTATCGCACATTGAAAATATTTGTCGCATATATTGGCTATTAAAAACATTCGCTAAATACCAGGTATTGAGTTCTATATTTCCCTACTGTATGAGATAATACGGAACAGTGTTAAGATGATAATAGGGACTAAATTTTAAGTGAAAACTTTTTTTTATTATTAAAAGTAAATTTTTATTTATTATTAAAATTATTACTATTACTACTGAATTGTGTGTAGCATTTTGTAAATTTGCTCTAGTCACCTTCTTTCCACCAGAAGACTCTAGCATCAAATTTGGCATCATTTACAAGTACGAATTTTAAGCCTAATCGCCATTGTCAAGATATTTATCACGCTGTTATAATCTGTTCAGTGACGCCGGATCCTACAATAGAGGATCGGTGTCTATTGTACAGTACAGTACAGTAAAGTACAGTACAGATTTATTGTGTTTGCATAGTTTATCGTCATACTTTTTAATGAAGATTTTAGTATTTTATCTTTAATTCGTCTGATATTAGTCTTGGACTGGAATAAAAAAAGATTTAAAAAAGACTGTAACTAGTTTGTGTGGTCTTTATTACTTAAAACGTAAATAATCCTCGGTTTGAATGAAATTCCTACGTTCCACGACACCCCATTTACAGAACGTTGCTTTTTGATGAAAACGCGAGTCTCGTTATAAACACGAAGACGATATTCAGGAAACTTCGGTAAACGTAGATTCGAAGGGTATAAAAATTACAAGCCACAACAAAGCCTAAACATGAGTAGAAGCGTTGTAAAAAATGGCATCTCGATAGCACTCAATAGCAACAGGTGCATAAAAACCAATTCTTCCGCGTTGTGTAAGAAAGTGATGAATCCAGTTTTAGCTGAAAGAGAGTGCAAAGTACTTCCACGTGTTGATGGGTTTCAGAACTTAAATGATTTCTGAAGATGTTCGTTTACAGTGTTCCATGTCGGTATCCTACCCTGCCTAAATACTAACCAATAGCCATTTCCTTAATTCATAAATGGTAATAATAAGAGTGTATTTAAAATTTACAAAAGAAAATAGTAGCCTACTATAAAAACGTCAATATGTTCTAAAATGAATTCTTTTTATAATTTGGAATTTTTAATCCATAGTTTTATTTGTCATTATTAACGTACTTTCTTAAAATACGTTTCAATCAAATGCATAAATCTGTTTGGATGTTCAAGTGAAGAGCATTTGTTTGCCGTGAGTTGAGACGATTGTAAACAATTGAAACAATCGGAGCAATGCTTCAATTGTTTTAATTTGGAAACAGTTTACCGTATAAAAAGTACGCAAAGAAACTGTTATTTAATAAATCTTATTTATTAAAATCCCTATATATTTCCCTTAAAACACATAAAACTGTTTTCTTTTCCCTATTCCATATAGTTGTATGAAAGCAGAATTTTTGTTGCCAGAAGACAATTCCTCTCTTTTTTTCCCTTTAATAATATAAAAAATGAACAGGTTTAGTACGTTATAAAAAACACTCATTTAATTGCAAATTAAGGCCAAGAGAAATCCTTTCGACTGAACTCGTGGGGCGAAACATTTGGTTTTTTATTCGTTGTTTTGAATTGTTTCCATCTTTTACATTCAACTAAAGAAACGAATAAAATAACGTACAACCCATTCATTTTCTATAGTTTATTACAGATGTTTCTTGAAAATAAATATTTCCAGAAAATTTTTAATAATAAAATGTTCGCAAGGACAAAAATTTGATTTTATTACTTGTCACTATGGACTTTATTTTATTCAAAATCGGTTTATTTATCTCGCTTAAAGTAGGCCTTGCTTACTTTCATAGCTTAAGACAGAATTATGACTTAATATAATTACGTAATATAACTAGGGGCAAGAAAATGTCTAGTTTTAGAATCTAAGATTGAGTTTATTATCTTGAGGCGCTTCTTTTGAAAATGTGATTTTATCACGGAAAGTTTTGATGTGTTTGACAGTTGCCAACCTTAAAATTTACATCATTATCGAATCATTTTCCTTCGTAGCCATTGATAATGTATACAAACAATCCTCGTTATAACCCGAATTTATAAAATTAATATTATGCATTTAGTCTCTCTTGTAAAATTCAATAAAAAGAGATTTGTAGGACATTGATTGCTGAAATTTAAAATTTTAAACCTATAATTATTTAAAATTAATTATGCATTTTAGAAATTAAATTGGTATGTAAGGAAATTTGCATTTAGTTATAGCATAAGGTAAATTTATCAGTTAACAAATGATAAAATCAGGTTTCATTTGTTGAATCGCCTGTTGCTCTATGCAACAAGCATTATTGTATCATGTATTAAGTCTATTACTTTATTCAGAATGTATTTTTCGTGTCAAATGACTGCCCTCGATATCTACACCTGCTCTATTCAAATAAGTTGAAGATTTAACAAGAAGATAAGATCTATCCTTCGTTTCGTGATGGATAAAATTAGACTCTTCAACGGTAGTAGTTTATTATCGATCACCCTAAATGGGCGCAGCAGTCCTTGGGTCCTTTGATTAATGTCTTGCTACTTCGTCTGTCGACTTTTTCATACTCTCAATATAATAAAGTTTGTTTGAAATTATCTCTAAAGGTCAATACGTCGATGATTATTAAAAGAGGCCCTTCAATTTTTGACTCAACTTATCTTGTACTATTTTAAAACTTCTTACACGTTCATTGGTTTAAATAAAGGTTTCTTTACTGTGTTTTAGCTGTTTTAATTTTGAAAAATAGGTAAATTCTGTGAAGTCGGATGCTTCGAGTTAATTTATAAAATACGCAGGTAGAAGAAATTATTCATTTCTTCCCCGCTTCGTAAAGACGAAATATTACTTTCCCTATAACCTACTTTAACCTCGTCTATTATCTAGAAGAGATAAAATCGTAGGCGAAGAATAAAGCCCCTATTGTGCACGACCCAGTACGTAAACACGGGCCAAGAGCGTCTGCCAACGTTAGTCAGTTTAGTAGTCAGCCCCAACGTCACGGTTTAACTCGAACGTCCTTCGCAACCCCGTCTCGTGACAATTTCTCGGGCCGGATTTAGGTCAAGGCTCCACAAATGGGTCGAGTGTCTCGAGCCAATGGACGTCGGTTCGGCTACCCGCGCTTGCCTGCCATTGGCCGGTGATGGCACTAGACCTCGTCTACGTCAGCGGCCACGTATGACGAATCTTTATCTGACTAAATTCCTCTTTGTTTATGGATGAGTCGTTCCCAAACGAGTTGCCATCGATTTGACAGAAAATCAATACGAGAAGTACGACCGTCTTCTGCTAGGGGGAAAAAATCAATATAACTTTTCATATCGACTTTTTTTTTGTCTATAACTTTAAATTTTTTCTGTCTAAAGAAAGGCGCTAAGTGTTAAATGATTTATGTTAAATACATCCGTGAAAGTATTCTTTGCATATTCAAGGATATCGCTCGTGAAACACCTGTTTTCTGTTCTTACGTAAGCACGAGTTAATAGGCTTGGATCTCGCTAAAAGGCTAAAATTTACTGTACAGGTCTCGGTAATAAACATCTTTTAATTGTTAAAAAAGTTTTGATTAACATATAAAAACATTTACAATAGCGTATGAGTTAAAAGTCTTAGCGTATGACTTAAAAGTCTTATTTAAAATACAATCATAATTATTAGCCTATATTTAAAAATCCAGTTTTAAATTATTATATACTGTATTCTATAATTTTCAGTAAATTAATGAAGCTAAAGTATTCATTCTTCTTTCATTAATTACTTTCGACATTGTAATTACCAATAAAAATTTATTTTATTATTAAATAAAACTATTAACATGTTAAATTAACAAAATAAACTGACTTTTCTAAGCGAAATAAGAAGCGGAAAGTAGTTTAAAGTTCTCTTACAGTATAAAAAGTATTGTTTGGATCAGATAATGCAAAAAATGTGGAGGATTTAAGAGAATTAATGCGTACAGTACATTAATGTGATTTCATGATAAATAAAAATCTTAAATAACAAGTGAAATTAATTAAAATTTTCCTTTTTGTAATGTAGTTTATTTGCAAAATAGTATAATCGTTAATTACACCTTTACTTGGAAAGTGAGCCGCCAAAAACCTGTCTGCGGCTTGAAAAAGTTTATCCTATTTTAATTTTAGCCCTCTACCTACTGTCAAGTTGTGCAGGTCAGATTTAGATTATAAATATAACAATATTACTAGAGATAAATATGAAAATTTAAGTTATTGCCAGTGATATATAGAATATTAACAATATAAAAAGGAGAGATTTAAATAACATTTTGATATTCATAACCCTGTATCTTACCAATCTTGCCTCTAAAACTGACAGCATCATTTTTACTTTACAAAATAATTTATATTGGAGAGTGTAGAGATGTTTCTAAACATTTTACATTAAGCAACAAACTGGAAAATTGTAAAACCTTTTGCAAATTAATAAGATTTTAAAACCTATGTCTAACATTTTCAATATATTTATGATTTTGAAATAAAATATCTGAAATAAATTAAATAATGATTAGAAAAGTTTGTTTGATGGCAGTATTTGTCGATAACATTTGAAATTTATATGAGATATTATTCATTCCGTGATTACTCTCTTCTGTAAGTATCGTAATAAAGAATAGCAATAAATAGTTTTTCCCTTGAAAAAATCTTGTTAATGTGGAAGTTCTTGGCAATTAAATACACTATTAATAGAACTAATCTAATAATAACTTATAATGAAAAAAACGATATGTAAACAGCCTTAAGTAAGTAAGCAAATATTTATTCTAGTTCTGTTTTACAAGCTTCTACGCGGTTAAAATATTTAAATGTTAAAAAATTCACAAGAATAAAAGTTTAAAGTGTGTTATTATTGTTCACGGGTATTAAAATGGTCTCTTTTTGAGCATAAAATTGCGTTTTTTCAAATAATAGAACGAAACTGAAACGGGAAAAAAATTGTTAAAATTTAACATTTAATATTTTAATGCATTTCCAAAAATATTTCAAAGAGATTTTATTTATTTATTTATTCCGAGAAAGTCATTTTACCCGTCGGGTTTTTTGAAATGTTACCTTTTATGAATGAATAAAATTTTCAGTTTAGAACCTTTAGACTTTATTTAATTAAATATTTTATTATTAATGCCTTTAAAAATAGTTTAAATTTTACGATCAATAAAACTAGAAAGAGATTTTTCGAAAGTAAATTCAATTTAATCGAAATTTCCACTTATCAAAATCTATCATTAGAACCTTTCTTTTTATTTTAGAGAATTAATAATAAATATAAACAGCTAATTATCTACATAATGTCTTAAAAAATAGAACATATTCGTAATTTTTTACATAAATTTAACGTTTAATTTCTATAAAATTTCATTTAAATTAGAAATAAACATAAATGCAGCAAATTCTCGCCATTTAAAGATAGATAGAAGCTGTGTAAAAGAAAAATTAAACGTCATTTCTAAGCTTCAGTGATGTAGGTACTCGTGTCATTACTTTTTTGTACGTGAAAAAAACAACGAAGTAAAAAAAAATAAAAATAGACGTCGCAGCCAGTCCCGTTTACAATTTGAAACAATGACACATCCATCATGTCATAGTCAGTACAATAAAATGCTGTTGGCTTAATGAAGTATACAATTCGCATTCTTTTAAGAATGGGATTGTAATAAGCTGCGACATGCCTCCCTAGTTCTAAGCTGCCATAAAACGTGAATTACGTAACCACTTACATGTTTAACATTATACAGTAGGAGTGTAAAATTGTAGCACATATCACATCTTTCACTTTAAGAGATCCATTAAAATGTGGAGCTCTGGACAAATCTCAAATTCCTACAAATGTGCGAATTTTTTCATTTCAGATTTACAAATATATAAAAATATAAACCTATTATTTTTTAAATTATTTTTTATATTAATAATTCATAAAATTAAATAAACGTGGTTGTTTATCTGTCTGCAAGTAACGCGAAGCCGAAAGTAACGCGTTTATTGTTTGCATTTTCTCTGTAAAATTATCAAAATATAACTTTTAATAGCAAATTTATGAGTTGTACAGTACAGTAGAAGCCTTAAAATATTGAGAAGAACTTTTTAAATCCTTGTTTTACCGATTGAAATCATCCAATAGATAATATAACTCAAATGAAAAATGTATATAGGCCTAAGCCTATCTTATAGCTAATCCTGTATTCGTTTTGAAATATAAATAATGAGGTTAACACTTCTGAGAATTAGCAATAAATATAATCTTATCATAAATAGGTTAAATATAAAACTAAATGCAAATTTTATTACTTTTGATCGAGGTTGCTGAATTCTAAACAATTTTTATCTATTTTGAATTCATAAGACATTTGCCATCGCTTACATGTTACGTAAGAGGAAACAACCTATTTTTCATTTGAACCTTTTTTAATGATGAATTGCTTCGATAAAAGTTTCGAGAAAGTCATTATGTCGATTATTAGAAACGTATAGAATACGTCTACGTGAGTTTTCAACCGAAGAATTAATTAAGAAAGTTAATAATCTCTCATTAAATTGATTTGACACACAATAAATTTGTAGATAGAACGTTCGGATAACATTTACGTTAATAAATACAATAAAATTCACACTGTAATTAGTATAAAAGAGTTTTTGACTCGGAGAGACGAGATTTGTTAGGTTTTAAGTTATTTAAATACATTATTCTATGTAAATTTACAGCCCGAAGACTTAAAACTTAATCTGGATTTAACATTGTGGTCGTGCATTGCGTCAGCTAACAAACAATTAAACTGATTTTAGGACAACGAACGTAGAAGAAAGAACTTAAACGAATGCATTTGCTACGATCGTCACTGTACTTTTGTGTTGGATAACGTGAATAATCTTTGCATATCGTTTACAAATAAATTAATATATTATTATTCTCTAAACGTCCGATTTAATAACTAAAATCTACGAGTTACTTCTCATTCGAAAATATTTTTAAAAATCTTTATAAAATTTCAGTTAAAAATGATCAATTTGTTTAATTATTCCATAATTGAAGGCTCCGTTTAGAAAGCATTGAGACATAAGTTACATCAGATTTATTAAAATCACAGAAGGAATGAGCATTTTATATAGGCTATAACATAGTTTTATGATGAAATAGTTTAAAATATAGGTATCATATGATTAGAATAGGCCTAAATATTTAATATGCTACCGAATATCCCGAGCTATTTGTAGATTCGTTTACAATATCCGAATTTGAATGAGATTTAAGAAGCATTAATTGTGATTCAATTTCAAATATTTGAAACTTGTTTTTGCAGAATACAGCAATTCTCTCTTTACATTTCTCGTTTAGAATTTAAGTTAGATAAAGCAAAGAAGTCTAATTTTTTTCATGATATTGTATAACAGAGTTGCAATATCTCTTGTTTCGCCAGAGTTAAAGAAGTTTTGTCCAGACATTAAAACGAGTCTAGCACTAAAAATTTTCTTTTTGGTTCATTATCCTGTTACCAGATTTCGAAGTGTGAAGGATAACACAGTGTTTCATATGTCTTTTCGTTAAAATTGTAGAATAATTGAAACTAATTATGGTAATTAAGTTCGTTAAGTTATTTAATGATTTTCATAATGACTTATTGAAAAAATTACTTTAAATTTACTGCGAATACAACTGTTATAAAGAAAGTTTTGAATGAAAATAATTATCGAATATCTTACAAATATTTTTAAAAATAACTTTTGTTTTAATTAATTATTATCATTTTACGCAATGAAGTAGACTATTGTATAAGAGAAATTTGAAATTATTATTAATTAATTTTAATTTTTAATTACAGAGAATAAAATATGTTTAGACAAATATTTTTGACACCCCGATCGAAGGTAAATATCTGAGTCTATAGTTATTCATATTATGTGTAAACCCAATACTTTGTCTGTAAATAATAGTAAAATCGGAAAAATATTAAAAACAGTTTTAAGACACTTGTAATTTACTGAGTAATTCGCTGATTCTTGAAATTCGTCGCCAGGAAAATATTGAATATTTTATAAATTATTATTAAAAAAAGTCTTGTTTTTAATGATCTGTATGTAAAATTTCAAAATATTTCTTGTTATAAGTTCATTCTTTAATACGTTAAATGATTTATCACACACGGAAGAAGGAAAAAAAACACTAAATTAAAAAATCTTTCTCCACACCTTCGGGATCCAACAATAATTTGATGAGGGCTTCGATGGAGAAGAATTTTCATATTCTTTTGCACATCTACAAGGATGAGAGGCTCAAAATAAAGGTTGATTTCGCCGAAGCTCTCATCAAACTATTGCTGGATCCCAAAAGCCAAAAGTATGAAGATGAACGAAAGATGAAGACACTCTTATTATTAAATTTATTATTTTTTCTTCAATGTATGACAATAAAACTGTTGTCCTGATAGTTTATTTATAGGTCTATTTGTGCGCATAATAGACATAGGCCTACATTAATTATAATTCAAAAAGAATAGACACTTAAAAATCATAAATGATTTAAACTATACAAATTTGCATCAGTTTATTAAAAGATATTAGAATTTTTATATATTATTGTCTATAAATGTGTGAAAACTTTTTCTCAAATTACATTCTTTGAACTAATTAGACTAATCAAAAGTTCGAAGCTTCTAAAAGTGAATTGAATGTATTTAAAAAATTATTTCTATTAAGGCCTATTTGAAAAAAACGACTAGGCCTAACGTTTATTGAAGTCCTTGTTATATTTAAGAAATTAAATATAAAAAAGTTTTGATATTTCTTCTAGTACTCGTTATTATTACGCTAAAAAACATTTAAGCATTTAATATTATAACCTATACACCACTGTAGGAAAGAATTAATTAAGTTTGTTGGTATTCTTAGAAATTAGAAAATGACCACTGTGTGTATGTGAAAAATGAGTCTAAATGGCTTTTCCCAATAGAGAAGGAAAATATTTAGAATAATCCCTCTCTATATATATATTTAAAATATAAATATTCTATATTTAACAATTTTACAGGCACAAAAATGTTTTTTATACTTCTGACAAAGTTGCTACATTGATGATTTAGTAATAAGTGAATAAAATGCTATTTTAAATCGTTTTATTAAACTCAACCTAAACAATTTACACAAAAATTCATTAAATTCACGTAAACAAATTTTGTTTTAATAGTTTTAGAACTCGGAGTTTTTTATATCTGTTTAACAGTCTGTGCAAATCTTTCTGCATATCCAACATGACTAGTGTTTTCATATATTCAGGTCTACTGTAATATAAGTAAGTTCTACTAAAGGATAACCGAATATTTAATTTAGTTTCTTTACTTTAAGCTGAATTTTAATATTTATACAATATATTAAAGAGATATTAAGTATATTTAAGTAAAATATCAGTTAAGAATAGTCTATACTTCGACAGTATCATATATTGATTTCTTAGAGTTGATATTTTATCATATACAGTAGGCCTACATGCCACGCGTTATAAAATGCTATCGTTTATTACAATAGTGGCCATTTGAAATTTTCGTGTCAGAAAGACGTAAATAGGCCTACATTATTTAAATTGTTTTCTTGATAAGATAAATGAACAACACGTTTCTATAAAAACAAACAAAAAAAAAGTATAAACTCGTTTCTGAATAATTACTATAAAATAATATATAGGTCTGTGGTTCTTAATCAGCTTTATGTTCGATTAATAATTTTAAAAAATGCTATTAGAATTGACTGGCAATTCTACGCAATGACCTATTTGCTTTTTTACACTTATATAACCTTAATTGTTCTTTTTGAAGGGTAAAATTTGTCCAGTCGCTAGACAATTATACACGGCCGTAAACCGTGCCTGTTAAAACGTATTAAAACATGTGTACAATCTCTTACGACGCAAGCTTCAATAAATACATACGTCACAAAAGGTCATCCCGGAGACGACACAAAAGTGGATACGATAAATAAACACGACGTTAATTTTGGGCGGCGGGTCTATTTCGAGCGAATCGGTGGTGCCAATTTTTTCCCGTTGGCCCAGACGGAGAAAGGATCTTTCCATTAGTCCCGCTCTCTTCTAATTGCATCAACAGCTGGACTGGAAACGGCTATTACGTGGATGGCTGATGGAAGGCGAAGCGACGCGTAGCTCACCATCGCCGGACACTTTCCATCGATCCACTTTCTGGCGACGGTTACCATGACGACGGTATCCACGTCACGAAGTGCAATGACGTGTGCAACGACTACATCGGTGTGCGGTTGACGTCTTGGCTTATCGAGAGGTAGCTTTACGAGTCGACTCGCCAGTTCGTCGTTGTTAATGCGTAGATTTAGAATTCATATGTAAAGATACGTCTCACTTCTCTTCCTCCATTATTCACGTTATAGGATAATTTAATATATAACTTATATATTATAAACAAAGTTTACTTTAAACTAAACTGGCTATTTACTTAAGATTCTGTATTATAGTTTAACGTACGGCATTAAAAACCAAAGATACGAAGATTATCTACGGAAAGAAATTTATTTTGTACGTTAACAACGAAGAATCTTTTAGCTTTGATTTGATTGATCTACTTAACCGCTGTTTTGAATGTCAACTTATCATTAATGCACCATCTTTGTTCGCGTTTAACTGCGTATCCTATCATCTGGTGTGGAGAAGGAGAGCTTGAGGGAATGGAAGGCTCGCATTTACGATAATGGACTCGGTAATTCACTGGCTTTGGACAGACAAATATCGAGTGAAGTGGAACAAACGAATGATCGTTCTTAATTCCATTATTTTATAGGGCCGTCCGCAGATATAGATGGATATCTCGCCACTGTCTGCTCGTAAAATAAAGTGATCATTTTGAATTTGACTCCAGAGAAATGTATAGGACTTAATCTGAATTTTGATAGCCGATAGAAAAATAAAGGGGGGAAGTATTGTTACTTAAATGCGAAGATTGTATTCGGCTCCGTGACATAAAATGAGAAAAATTGGAAAATAAATTATTTTAAAAAGAATCTTAATGTAAACGCGGATATATTAAGCGAAATTAATCGTATCGTAAACTTGCTGAATACTTCTGCAAGTTCCTGTAAATTCTAAATTTCACAAATTTAAATCGATTAACTTACATAATTTAAATTCGCTTCCATTTAAAAATTAAGATTATTTTTATATTTAATGTCCCAAACAAAATCTATCCTCATTGCAAATGCCTGAAAGTAATTAAAAGAAAAATAAAATGAGAATAGTCTAATTGGTTCGTATTTAGTTTTTATTGCAGAAGCGATTAGACGTGGAATTACGTTTAATTAATTAATCGCTTCATTAACAAAATTAATAAACCTGTTTAATTATTCTAATGGACTATTAAATATTTACTAATTAGTTTACAAAAGGCCTTTAATATAATCGTATAATTCGATTAATGGTTATATAAGACAGATTAAGTAATCGCACTTTAAGTGAGATATGAAAGAATATCAATTAAAATAATTAATTAATTTAGTAAATTTTTAGATTAAGTAATTATTTCAATAATCAGATCTGACAAGTGAGTTTAATATTTAATTTACAAACAGGCGTGTCTAAATTTACCGAAATTATTCGAAACATTCTCCTTTTTTTAGATTTAAAAATGTTATTTAAGTGTTAGTTTGTGCATGAACTACAAGTAAATTGTCTTTTGCTTTTAGTAAAAGTTTTTTTTGCTTTCAGTAAAAGCAAAAAACGGTGAAGAATAGTAAACAAGTTTGGTGTATACGAAACAGTAAAGATCATCAGAGAAAAGATAGCTCTGATGATAATTTTTTCTTAATTTGATGAACTTTTAAATTTTGGGAAATATTTAAAGTCGGAAAAAACTAAAATTTCGTGAAAAATTTATGCACGAATGCTTTTTCTATTTTTACATTTATACAAAAAATCACAATTTTGAATCTAATTCAGTGAAGATACAAAGAGGAGCATTCTTCCTTACTAATTTGAGAGTTGTTCCTATTTTATACGTTAGAAATATAAATTAATTTTTAAACATTGACTTCATTTTTTGAGCATTTTAATCTATATATTCATTATACGCATTTCTAAATTATATCCCAAGTAACTTCACGCAAATCTACTTTGATAAGGTTTAGATTACGTCGAAAACCTGCAAACATAATATAAATAAAATTCACTCATAGATATTTAACAACAGTAAAACAAAAAAATAAGTATCAAAATTTTATTATAAATGAGTAGGATTCATCTCTCCCTCAATTAATATTTCTCTACTTCCGATGATTTGATGCCTCAAATTCTTTAACTTGCTTCATTTAAAGACTCGAGTAAATAATTTACAGAATGTTAGAAGGCATTTTGCTAAATACATTTATCATAAATAAAATATCAGAAATGAATAGAGTCTATTGTAACCATCCCCGAGCTCTCAGTTTTATTGGTTTACATTCGAGAGAAACCATTAAGCAGTAGAAGTAGATTATATTCATGAAATGGGCTTAAAATGCACGAGTAGGCCATTTTATCCGATAAATTGTAATGTCATGATAATAAAATATGAAGGATCGTTTTTCGTAAGTCGATCATCGTTATCCTTCCAAGTGAAATAAGTCGATCCAAGTTTTATTTGTTTTTTGGTTTACCACAATCTGATGATTGAAAATAAAAATTTAATAAAAACTCAAAGAAAAAACAAAGTAAATTAACTGATACGATCGATTTTTTGATAAGAATGTTTCGATGGTCAGCAACGTCAAGCTTTAAAGCAAATGGAAGTTTAGAATTTAGATTTTTTCTGATTTATGAGCTTTAAAACAGAATTTTAACTTGTACTTTCTAAACTATTCTCTTTTATTAGAAATTGTCCTTTACTCCTAAGAACCACAAAGAACAAAGCAGAGGATTTACAGAAGATTGTAGAAAATATAAAACCTAAGTCTAATTGGATCATTTGTTTGAACGATGAACCCAAAAAGATATATTAATATTTACTGCCAATGTAGAGGTTATTAAGTACAGGCGCTTTACGAAACAATTAAAAATTCTCACCACAGTTTTCATTGTCGCGATTCGTTTTTGTCAGTAGAATTACACGTTGTTATAATAAACTGTTTAGACCTATAATTATCAACAAAGTAACTCTCACACTAAGCCTTAATGAACGGTTAAAAAATAGCTTAAAAGTAGAAAGCTCATTGTAGAATTTTGTTGATTAAGTAAAATTCATTAGTTGAACATCGCGAAGAATTTGTTTTTCAGAGACAGTAATTTCTTTATCTGGAAATTTTGGTAATGGAAATTAGTTTGGTCACAGTTAGCTCGGACGGGAATAGGCAAAATATGTAAAGGTTGTTGAGAAGAGAGCCGCATATGTATTTCCTGTTTAGGCTCTATCATATGATAAAATCGTCTACTGATTGACAGAATTATATCAATAAGTTGAAAAACCATTATAGTTAATACATTATACATTATATGGCGTATAAAACAGTAAATTGGACAAGAGATGACACTGATTTATTACAGATTTACACGAAATTCTCGATACCTTTCTGAGCCTCAAACTGTAAATAAATTCACTCCGGTTATTTTAGTGCATATTTAACTGACGTTGAATATTAAACTAATTTTACAATTTTTTTTTTTTTTTAGAAATTGCCCGAACGACACGACAATTGAATGAATCTTTGTCATTTTAATCCAGAGATTAATAAATGTTCCCGCATAGAACACAAAAAAGTTAATTAAATGCCGAGTTATGGTAAAGTAGGGACGAAGAGGCATAGTCAATGTGCGGGTCCGAGATATTCGTGCACATTCACTTACTGCACAGATCGATTGGATAATTGGTATTGGCTGACTGTTATTGAATGTGCATGAATCCAATTGGATAATTCAGAGTTAATCTGATAGGTCTAAGACTGCCAACACTCTAACCATTCAGTTTATTCAAATGAACCTGTTGTTTTTTTTTTAATTTTTATTTTATTTCCACAACGAAGTGACGCGTTATTACACCTTTACTTTACGGTTTATAAAAATTTTGTTTATCATTATTCTTCCAAATAGCGAATCTATAAGGGGAAAAATTTAATAATTATTCAAAATTTATATTCCGAATTAATTAATGGGACTTAACGAATAGGTTAAAAAAATTTTAAACTTTAAATTTTCTTTAAAAAATAAATGTAAAAATATCATTTTTATAAATAAAATAAAAATTTTGAAGAAATAAAACTATCGATTTTATGAAAAGAATTTAATGGAATTTTATTGTTTGCAGAGTTTTTAAAAGAGAAATCATTATTCTCTAGAGACGGTAGGACCCATTTGTGCTGGTACAAGTACTTCGTCTCTCGGTGACTCGCACGGCGAAGGGTTGTTGCCATGGTGATCTGCCGGGGGCATATTTTGCTATCGCGTTGCAACGACCTACGCTTTCGTGATGTCTACTTGACGTCAGCGCTTCTTTTGTCGTATGACGTCAGGTAATAACGAACCAATCGTCGTCATAAGTTTCTTTAACGTAACAATAAAACTTTAATGATGACATTAAGTTTAAAAGAAATAAAATCAAAAATAATTACGTCGATAATTTAAGCGGTAAACATAAATTTCCACTAAAACACATGCGTAATTTAATATTTTCGTTTAAATCATTAAAGAACTAATTAAATTTTGGACTGGTTAATGATGTAATTTAATTGTGATACGGCTTATTGGTTAAAACTATATTATACGGAATATACGGGTTTCAATACCTATGGCAAATAGAATTAAATTAGATCGGTCAGACAATCGATATAACTCTGACTGAATTACTTTTAAACATAGAAAAATTCGATTTAATCCGTACATAATGTGAAATTATTGCAACGATTCAATGGTAATTAAGCCTGTCTGTATGTACAATTTATTGATGTGCGGTCAGGAAAGTAGAATATCGAAAGGATGTCGTAACGTTTCTCGCATCCTGTTTGAAAAATCAGTTTTGAAAACAGGAAAGGATGCAAAAAAACATTGCGACACAAAAAAAAAATAATGATAGAATATCACCTCCAAATAAATCAAATACATATTTTAATTAATAGGAACAGAAAATAAATCTGGTAATTAAAAAAATTCGCTTCCCACTGCAAAATATCAAAATTGAGTCTAGTTTAATATTCATGAATGTGCTGAATATGTGCAAATGATTGCAAAATATCTCGAGTGATGTTTAAAGTCATAAATCATAAAGAATTATCTTTTTATCTCTTCAGATAGTTTATTATCCTTTAATAAGATTGAAATTTAGTATTTATTCTTTTTGAATAACATTCGAAAGGTTTGCTTATTTTATTATTAATAAACAAATTTAAGTAAAACCAATTAACGTTATAAATATTTTTGAGTATTTAAAACCATCTTATCCAATTGTAATATACAAAATACAGTATATTCTCGGGATTAATAGATAAACACAGCATATAAGTTTATATAGGCTTTTGTTTGAAGTAAATTGAGGAGTTTTCTAAGGAAATTTACTGTTAAAAATAAATTATTTTTCGTTGCTCTAATAAATTAATTCAATAAAACTAAATTACAGTCTTATCTTTTCATCCTGACAAAAGGGGTGTGTTCGGATGACAATCAAAATTTTAATTTTGCAAACTAGTTTTGTGACTTCGCTGACATTATTACAGATGAACGTACTGTACAGTGCAATCAAATTACAACTACCTCAGCTGTACATAAAAAAATTTATTTTTAAAAATTAGTTGCTTATACAAGTGTTTTGTTTGTAAAGTGTACTAAATCAAATTTCAAAATAATTAAACAGGATGGCATTTAACATAAATCATCTAGAAGACACGAAGTTATGTCGTTTTGAAGATGTTGAGAGAAATCGATTTTTCAGATACTACTCTCTGTCTAAAAAACAGAAATGAGTTAAAGTAGTCGTGCATTATAGAAAGGAAAATATTTCGCTCTTCTTTATTTGTAAATCTAGTCGTTAGTTTGGAGCAGATGGACTAATCGCGCGAAACCCGGGAAATACTGAACATTAGGCGTTAGGTTGTTAGCAATCCCTAGAGCCAAGTTTCTCTGGAACACAGAAAAATTTTGAGATAAACAGAAGAAAATGAGACATTTCCCGGAAAACTTCTGATAAAAGAAAGAGGGACCAAATCGAAAAGATGATAAATATTGTCGAACAGACGGATGCTTTCTCTTACAAGAGCGGTAGTACGGTGAATGATGACGTGCATGACGTCAGCATAACGTCAACAACGACGGGGTGATAAACGCATTCGAGATAAGTTCTCGGAGAAGATGACATTCAAGAATTCTTTCGAAACATTCGATTCTGTTTTCCTAAAATCTAAATCATCCTAAGGTTAAATCGTTATTCAATAACTTAACAGCATTCTTGTGAATCTCACGACGGTTGCCAACCTTCTCATATTATTTGACCCGGGATAATGGTAAAGCAAAACAAAAAATAATAATGCCATCGCGATAAAACAAAATAAAACATTTTCAATTGAGATTTTTAAACAACAATATCGTGACATAACATTTATAATAATAATAAAATAATTAATTTTTTTACCCTCCTCATTAGTTACAAACGAGCATATAAAGTTAAGGAAAGAAGTTGTTGACTTTAAAAAATAAATAAAAAAGAATTTAAAGTTCGTATTTTTCCGTTTCCTTTATTGACTTTTAATATTTTTCTAATATTTTTTTAATGCTAACTAATAATAGATTCTTCATACCATAAATATTTAAGAAATTAAATTCTTATGAAATAAAAAATTGCTTACTTTACATAATAATAATTTTAGACACCAAAAATAAAAATAAAAAAGGTACATGATTTTAAATTTATTTAATAAATATATGTTATTTTTAAATTCTTTACTTTTTCGTGAAATAATTCTGAATAAAAGAAATTGAAAATATAAAACTAAAAATTTCATAAAAATGTAAGTAGAACAATAGAATCATGGTGTTCAGAATATTTTATAATGCCAAAGGTATATTCAAGAGTAAATATATCGAAATATTCTCTCTTATTTTTTTGTTCCTTGAATTATATTTAAAGATTTTCGTATTTATTTTGAGAAAATGCTAAAACTATTGCAAAAATAAAGTAACTGCACCAATATTCTGTAAATACTATTTTATCGAGTTAATATAAAATTAAAATTAATAGACTAGTAGAAAAATATTTTAATCAAACTAATAATTAAATATATAGGCCTATGTTTAAAACTGCGTGCTTTTACGATAAATAAGAACTAAATAATAATAGTTAACTATATAGGCTTAATATTAGTAGTGTCTTAATCTTTATGTCCTTTTCTCATAAGAAAAGAAATTTAAGACACTTAACTTTCTCAATTTTATTGATTGTTATTCGGCAATACGTATCAAAACTGAGTTTGATAAATAGTTCTATAGATTGAATTTAACCGATAATCTGTTACACAACTAAAGCTACGCTCTGCCGATATTGCATATAACTCTATGTTGTACTGTACGCTGCATCTCGGAGATTTCACGGTTTAATAACTAAATAATTGTTATAAACATTTCATTTAAATCATATTAACTTGTATTTCTAAAATAAGGTTTCAGACAAAACAGTTTAAAAATTAATCGAAAATGCAAATAACTCAATTTTAAACCTGAAGCTGGAAGCCAAACTTTAAAAATCGGGAGACTCCTGGTCAAACCCGGAGAGGTGGCAACTCTATCACACATAAAGGCCACGATAACCGCTAAAAACGAGTGATTTTTCATATAATTAGTCCCACATATAGCAAATCGACCCCTGACTTTTTGTGTTTACAACGAAGCGTGTCAGCTATTTTTTGCTCTTTATTACACGTCAACTATTATTTATTCTTTAGTGTTATGCTGAATCATTTTATAAACTGATTTAATCGAAAATAATCCTGTTTTAAACTGGTTACGAGTCGATATTTTCTTACATTAATTTTGATATCAACTCTTTGTATTAAAGAGACTCTTATTTGTGTTAAAGATCTTTTTATGATAGACTGGACATCAGATATACCAATTAATTTGCCAATGATACGAGCGACTAGCAAAGGATCTAGGAAGTTCAGCAACTTGGGAATTGATTCTTTAAAACTACATCAATATAGGCATATTTAAATTGTTTCGAACCATTCAAAACTATAAAACAAAAATTATAAAATGTAAAACAATCTTCAATTTAGGTTATATTTTTATGACGTGAATCAAAAATTATATAACATAGTAAAAGAGGCAACAGTCCCGCATGTTTTTGATGGCTTTCGTGACGACAGCGATCATTTTATCAAGTCAGTTTGATAAGATCGTGTGGGTAACAAGATGGATATCAACGTCTACCTCAGACAATGATTTGAAAATCACTCGGTTGCTTCTGGCTAATTTATACAGGCTTATAATTATAACATACGCTATTCATATTTATTACGTTCTTACGTTTTACATAATCTTCTCGCATTTTTAAGATACGGATTGATATAAAAAAGAAAAACATTTCAATCGCTTCGATCCACTTCACGTAATTAGCATGTTTTTACTTAATTCTCGTTTAATATTATGCGAGGAATAAGGAAGAGAATCCCACAGATTTCAACCTGGATTCGTACGTGAGTTTTATCAACAGGAAATTCCTGGGGGAGACGTAAATCAATTTGTCATTTTATCCCGGATCCATCCCGATCCGGGGGTAAGATGACAAATATCTTTGATTTTCGGTCGTTATTGCCAGTGATACGATATCTACGAAAATTATGGGATGTAAAAGCGTGTCAGCGTAACAAAAGAAAAAAGAAAAAAAATGCAAATTGTATTCTTGTGGTTAATAATGCGTTATCATTAATATTAAAATTTCAACCAATATTTTAAAATTAACCTCGCGAATTAATAAACTGCTATTCATGTTTATTGTGCTAATAGTAATGCGGATTTATTAATAGGCCACGAGGAAAGTTATTAACCGAATTCGATAATACATTCAGAAATAAAAAAGAAATTGAATTTCCATTTTTTCCTCGTTAATAATATAAATACTATTTAAAATTCCAAATTGTGATGCCGAAGAGGAAATAATTTTTACTGTAATTTTTATACAGTTCTATTTAACGTAAAGGGAAAATATAAATAAAAAAGTGAATATTTAATAATTAACTTATAATTTATAACTAAGGAAGTCCTTAAGTAATTACGAAAAAAGTTTCAAAATTACTCGAATATTTAACCAAAGCTTCCAAATCTTTAAGCCGAAAAAGTTTATTAGAGTAGGGATTTAACGATATGTTAAAATTAGATAAAATAATTGGATTTAATTATTAATGTGGTGTGTTTACATTTAAATATATTATTATGGTAGTGTTATAGAGTAAGAATATATTTATTGTCTTTAGAATATTTTATAATTAAGTCGCTGATATTAATTCCGAAGACTTGAAGATGATCTGGAAGTTGTGGTTGAATGGAAATAAGGAATTATTTCTTTGTTCAGATTGTTCGAATTTCGGTATTATAAATGAATGTCAATTCAACCTTTTGATTACATTTCCATAAATAACATCGACCAGTCGTAGATTTAGCTTACATAAAGCTAGATAAATAAATGAATTAATTAACAAAAAGTAGTTTAATCTTCAAGCGGTTATTCATCACGACTTTCTTCCTTGATCAAATAATTATTGTAGTTGTGATTAATGAATGCTACATACATTACTTATGTAAACGTTTATATTTAGTACTTTTATATGCATTTATTGGTCCAAAAATATTGTGAAAGATAGAATGCGTAAATCCGATAATCCTTTTAACAGAGAGGGTAATTGAATTTCAATCGTTTACTGATCCGTAACTATCGGATAATGTTTATAATAAGATACTGTGCTGTACGTTTCCCAAACAAGCGTAAAGGTGTAAGGGAAAATAATATAGCGTAATAACAATGATTGAAATAGATATTTATTGAACCATGTGTAAACAAAACATAATATATACTTAGCAGTGATTAGTGTTATTACTCGGAAAATAAACTAATAAAAGTATCTTTATATTGGGCCTTTTTAGGAGCACTATTTCAAATAAATCCCGCTATTAAAATTCAACTGCTTATTAATTTTCTTGGCATTTTCGGCAAATAAATACATCCATATCCTCAGGCTGATAACAAACGCACTCATCATGAACCTGTTCTTAATTTTCATTAAAAGGAGTTTGTATCAATATATTGTTGATTTCGAAAACGTAATGTCCGTCTTTTGGGGATAAGAACTCCAATTTGTGAAAAATACAGAATTCGTGGTAGGCTACCAACTCCTATTCCGTGCTTCTGACAGCAATTTCCTTTTTACCATTCTCATATCCGTCATTCCTCTTTTTAAATTGTTCCTTAAAGTTCTATGGAATGCTAAACCTGCTAGTTACGTTTTTCTGACTTTGCCTTTTTCATAGCATCCAGGATCAAGACCCTAGATGCTATGAAAAAGACAATCAGAGAAGTCCTTAGAAGTCTAGTTCTGTTTCTTACGGCAGCAGGCATAGTTAATCTTGGAAGAATAAATTTTCTAAGACAAAGTTTTCAAATTTTATACTGTTCCTAATAAAGTCCACCATCATTGCAGTGAACCTTATTAGGAACACCGGTACGACCGTAAATAAGATTAATATATCTTAGCTCTGACGAATATGGCATGACTCTTTTCCTTCAAATATATATGACTACTCTTTCCCTTAGTGTCGTATACAGCTCTGATATTTTATGGCCCTCTTAAATATACTAGAAATAATTTTTCAGGCAGGATAATACGATATTTTTATAACAGCTTGCCAAGACTTACTTTCATGTTGACAATTACCTGTTCCTCGAATAACAATGAAACTTTCACACAGCAATCCTACTGTGACGAGTGAAGATAAGTTATTACTGTATCATATGCTAGCTAGCAGCAGTGTAACGTGTTATAAGACATCTGGGTATTATTAGAACAACCTACCTTATTCGATTGAAAATTTTTAGACATGGAAGAGCGAAGAGATGATAATATTACTTCACTTAATAACACTTAGCCTAAATACACGATGTTACACAATGATGGTGTGATATATGATCATTTACATGTTCATGATCATATTATGTCATGTCTCATGATAATATACGATACAAATAATATCATACATTAAAGTATATAACAGAGACAAAAGTTTTAGACTTAAAGACTTTTATTAACTAATAACTTATTTATTGTAACAAAAATCAAATAATCAACCGACGATGACAATTGAAAGTGAGATAAAGAAATTACTTTTCGGAAGCTCTATTTCAGCGTTAAATATAAGATTTACTTTTTTATTGTTTGATTGAACATACAAAAGCATGTGTTCAGTTAATATATTATTTAGATGATTACTGTAGTANTATTTAAAATTCCAAATTGTGATGCCGAAGAGGAAATAATTTTTACTGTAATTTTTATACAGTTCTATTTAACGTAAAGGGAAAATATAAATAAAAAAGTGAATATTTAATAATTAACTTATAATTTATAACTAAGGAAGTCCTTAAGTAATTACGAAAAAAGTTTCAAAATTACTCGAATATTTAACCAAAGCTTCCAAATCTTTAAGCCGAAAAAGTTTATTAGAGTAGGGATTTAACGATATGTTAAAATTAGATAAAATAATTGGATTTAATTATTAATGTGGTGTGTTTACATTTAAATATATTATTATGGTAGTGTTATAGAGTAAGAATATATTTATTGTCTTTAGAATATTTTATAATTAAGTCGCTGATATTAATTCCGAAGACTTGAAGATGATCTGGAAGTTGTGCTTGAATGGAAATAAGGAATTATTTCTTTGTTCAGATTGTTCGAATTTCGGTATTATAAATGAATGTCGATTCAACCTTTTGATTACATTTCCATAAATAACATCGACCAGTCGTAGATTTAGCTTACATAAAGCTAGATAAATAAATGAATTAATTAACAAAAAGTAGTTTAATCTTCAAGCGGTTATTCATCACGACTTTCTTCCTTGATCAAATAATTATTGTAGTTGTGATTAATGAATGCTACATACATTACTTATGTAAACGTTTATATTTAGTACTTTTATATGCATTTATTGGTCCAAAAATATTGTGAAAGATAGAATGCGTAAATCCGATAATCCTTTTAACAGAGAGGGTAATTGAATTTCAATCGTTTACTGATCCGTAACTATCGGATAATGTTTATAATAAGATACTGTGCTGTACGTTTCCCAAACAAGCGTAAAGGTGTAAGGGAAAATAAGGTAGCGTAATAACAATGATTGAAATAGATATTTATTGAACCATGTGTAAACAAAACATAATATATACTTAGCAGTGATTAGTGTTATTACTCGGAAAATAAACTAATAAAAGTATCTTTATATTGGGCCTTTTTAGGAGCACTATTTCAAATAAATCCCGCTATTAAAATTCAACTGCTTATTAATTTTCTTGGCATTTTCGGCAAATAAATACATCCATATCCTCAGGCTGATAACAAACGCACTCATCATGAACCTGTTCTTAATTTTCATTAAAAGGAGTTTGTATCAATATATTGTTGATTTCGAAAACGTAATGTCCGTCTTTTGGGGATAAGAACTCCAATTTGTGAAAAATACAGAATTCGTGGTAGGCTACCAACTCCTATTCCGTGCTTCTGACAGCAATTTCCTTTTTCCCATTCTCATATCCGTCATTCCTCTTTTTAAATTGTTCCTTAAAGTTCTATGGAATGCTAAACCTGCTAGTTACGTTTTTCTGACTTTGCCTTTTTCATAGCATCCAGGATCAAGACCCTAGATGCTATGAAAAAGACAATCAGAGAAGTCCTTAGAAGTCTAGTTCTGTTTTTTACGGAAGCAGGCACAGTTAATCTTGGAAGAATAAATTTTCTAAGACAAAGTTTTCAAGTTTTATACTGTTCCTAATAAAGTCCACCATCATTGCAGTGAACCTTATTAGGAACACCGGTACGACCGTAAATAAGATTAATATATCTTAGCTCTGACGAATATGGCATGACTCTTTTCCTTCAAATATATATGACTACTCTTTCCCTTAGTGTCGTATACAGCTCTGATATTTTATGGCCCTCTTAAATATACTAGAAATAATTTTTCAGGCAGGATAATACGATATTTTTATAACAGCTTGCCAAGACTTACTTTCATGTTGACAATTACCTGTTCCTCGAATAACAATGAAACTTTCACACAGCAATCCTACTGTGACGAGTGAAGATAAGTTATTACTGTATCATATGCTAGCTAGCAGCAGTGTAACGTGTTATAAGACATCTGGGTATTATTAGAACAACCTACCTTATTCGATTGAAAATTTTTAGACATGGAAGAGCGAAGAGATGATAATATTACTTCACTTAATAACACTTAGCCTAAATACACGATGTTACACAATGATGGTGTGATATATGATCATTTACATGTTCATGATCATATTATGTCATGTCTCATGATAATATACGATACAAATAATATCATACATTAAAGTATATAACAGAGACAAAAGTTTTAGACTTAAAGACTTTTATTAACTAATAACTTATTTATTGTAACAAAAATCAAATAATCAACCGACGATGACAATTGAAAGTGAGATAAAGAAATTACTTTTCGGCAGCTCTATTTCAGCGTTAAATATAAGATTTACTTTTTTATTATTTGATTGAACATACAAAAGCACGTGTTCAGTTAATATATCATTTAGATGATTACTGTAGTATAATTTTGGTTATATCATTTAATATTTTTTATCATAATTTTATTATAATTCTTTTAATTTTATCATAGAAAATTAAAAGAAAATAAAAGTAGCCTGCACATACGGACTTAAAAGTTATATTTAATTATTATAAATTTATATAATGTTTTATCAATTTTATAGATTTTCTCTCAGATTAAATTAAAAATTAGGCTTTTTTAAGAAGAAAACAAATGTGAATATGTTAAGTAAACACGTATTGAATAAGAAGTTTTAATTTTGTCTAAACATTACAAATTAGTTTGAAATTTCTAAGGATAAACAAATATTTTTTCGATTTATCAATCCAAATGTAAGAACGAGCAGACAGACAGTTATACGATAGTAAAACAATTATTATTTGTTAATACAGTATTGTTTAATATGTATATAACTTAATATTTTAAGTTCTATAAATATTTTAAGTTTCTAATCATTTTATAAAAGTAAATAACAATACTTTGGACTAGAATTAAAAAATAAAAACTAATATCAATTTTTTCTATTCAAAAATTGATATCAGTTTTTATTTTTTAATTCAACAAAGTTTTGTAAGTTGAAATGTAGGATATTAGAAAGAGAAAGCAAAATTTCTATCATGTTAAAAAAAAACATTAAGAACAGTTGCAAACTCATAGAAAAACGAAACATGAAAGAAAAGAAATATAATACACTCTAAGAGATAAGAGACTATTAAAGCTATTTTGATTACAGAAAGGGTGAAACCTTAAATTACTGAAATCTCCATTCTGTTGATTTTGTCTTAAATATGAAAAATAAATTAAACTATAAACAGAAGAGAGAAATAAAAACTATCGAAATGGTGGATTCAATCAAAGACTAGCAGAGATAAAAAATTCTTTTAGCCAAAATATTTGTTCTTTTTCTCATTTACTCCAATCCCATTTGGGAATTTGATCTCCGCTCTATTACAGAATAACACTTTCTGTATCTTAGATAGTTCGTTTTGTCAAGTAGTGGCTACCACTTAATGCGAGTAATCCTGTGTAATTTATTTGATTTAAGTTTTCTTATTTTCGAAAATTGTTATTATTTATACATTTGTATAATTAATAATTATCCTAGGATAATTAATGATTCGCGTGATTTAAACTTTCGTTTGAAACCTTTTTTTATTATAATTTTATATTATAATTTCGTTAATATTTGTACTAAAGTTTTAAAATTATTATATAAATTTATATATTTCTCTTCTCAAATTTGATTATTTATTCCGTGAACTTTCATTGTTAATGAATTAGATCTCGAAGAGCTGGAAGTAGAAAAAGATATCTCGAAAGGAATTTCTCCCATCCCATACGATAAACGTTAAAGAATTACTCGAAAACTTTACAATAATAAATTTTAAAATATAATTCTTGAGGAAAATCTTCCTCTATCTTATCGATCTACCAAATTCATTTTAAAAATGACTAAATTTTAAACCAATGGACAACTAAATTTTAAACCAATGGACAACTAAAATATTCAATCTACCAATCTGTATCATTGGTGCTTACAATAAATTATTAATGCCTGAGATAGAATAATTATAATCTAAATAATTGCTACAATTATAATCTATTTAATAGTGGTTACCATTATTCTAATTTATCTTAATTTAATCATCATTTTTAATTGATTATAAGTTAGATAATTAGACTAAAACTATGCTTAGTATTAACGGTACAGTACATTTTTCATCATATGCTTAGAGTTGTCAGGATAAGTTGAATATTTAACAAATTTTATCATTTTAGGCATGCGTATCAACCCTTCAATATCTGTATGTTTTACAATTCGTTTCCTACAATAGCTAAAATAAATCCTAAAGTAAATCTCCGGATTAGATTAATGGAATAAAGGAACTTAAAACAAGGACGATCTACTTGGGAAGTCTCTCGGAAGGACTTTCTATGGAAAACTAGTCCTTATTTGGGTGTTAGACATATGAAGAAAACCAGAAAAACGAAAAACACGCACCCATCCAGATAGTCAGGTGAGAACCCGGGACAATTAGTCCTAATAGTTGGTTCCGGGTTCAGTGGTTTTATAAGGCGTCAGCCTACAGCACGGGATCGAGTCTGGGAAAACTTCAGGAATTTTTAATATGCGACTTATCCCAAATACGTCATCCCGTACCTCACCACCCGGCGTTCCTTTGTGGACCAGACCTAATTCATAATGGGCATGGAAAAAGACCCGCATAATACCCTCAGAGCCAAAAGAGCCAAAAATGGAAAAAAAGTGGTTTATCATTCGGCCGTTTGTGGGCCATCCTCGCTAGATCCTCGACGAAGTTGTTAAATACAGGACGGGTTCTAAAGGATTTTTTTTTTTTTTTTGGATTCTGAAACCAGTTTGTAAAAATTGATGACAGATTTTGGAGAAAGTAGGAAATCCCCACTCAGAATTTTTAAACTAAGTTTTTATTGCTCAAAACAGTCGAACGATCTTTTATTCTGATCAACGTATTTAAGAATTAGCTTGTAAATTAAAGAAAGAAACACATTACAAATGTAATTACAAATGTACAGTATATTATACCAACCCGAAATATATTTGTAGTTCAATGGAAAATAAAAAATAATTTGCTAATCAGAAATTGGTGTTGAGATACGTCTACCAAAGTGTGTTTTTTTGGATTACAGAGACGGATTTACATTTGTAATATACCATACAGCAAGCCATTTATATATTAAAGAAACACATGTTTTGGATTTTAAGGTAGTTTAAGACACGTCTTTACGATCAAATGTAAAACTTGTATTCAAGCAACTTTATTAAAGTAGACCAGACAATTTATTCTTTTAAAGTTCTTGAATTTAAAAATTCTAGAGTGAGTATTTTTTACTAGATTCAAGATCTTGAAAATCTAACCAATCGAGATAAAGCATTTTGTCACGTGACAAAATGACAAATTTAGACGAAGGAGAACGTGAAAAAGCTTATAACTGAGTGTTAGTTAAGATCTAACCTCTGAAACGGCTTTCAGGTATTATTACAAGGAGAGAACTAAACGTATGGAGTAACTCACAGAATTGGCACAAGCATTCTCAAGCGACATAGATGATATTAATAAATAAATAATTACTTTGAGAACTCAGTATTTGGTTGAATATTGAACAATTTCTAAATCCCAAAGAAATGGAACATCGATATCACAGTGTATCAATCCAAGCAGTATTGTAAGCCGTTTCTCATAACTCACTACTTTCTTTGCGCCTTATTTAAACTACAGAATCTGGAGGAAAGCCAATATTGCCACCTGCAAGTGTCTATTGTATGGTGTAGACAAATTCGTCAAGTAATAATATTCATTTATTCAATCTCCAAAGTATTTTAAAATCGTGTAAACAGAATATTCTTTTTACATTTTCTTGATTTCAAGTTTTTGATGCGAGAAATCTGATTGTATAGAAACTGACCCATGTAAAATAGCTCATCCGCGGCGTAGATCTATACTAACAAATAACGTAATTCGATAAAGAAATTAAGGAATTGCTTAACTTAAGCTACATACAAGCACCTCACTTATGCTGTGTAGGCCTATAATGAAAAAGTTTCCGACTTGTGCCTTTATATTTTTGGATTGAAATCTATTCTCTTCTCAAAAACATCATGAAAATATTGAATTTTGCAGTTTATTATTGTCTTCATAACTTTATATTTTCGTAACGTTAAAAGATATTTGAAGACAATAACATATTTACTCTTAGAACTTAAATAATACAGAAAGAAAATGATAATCCAATTAGTAGAACTTGTTGAACATGTTTTTCGGTATTATAAATGAATCTTAGACCAAATAAAATAACTATTTTCTCGCTTCAAATAGATATAAAATATTGTAAGATAAACAAAAATTTATAGGCCTATACTTATCGTATTCGTATTAGTTTTTTATATTAATATTAGAATAGTGTTTTATGGCAAACGTTCTTAAAATTTTTCTAAGACAATTTCTAAAGTTTTATTTTTCAATTTTTAAATATAAATTTTAAAGAAATTTTTAAAGTAAAATAGAATATAAATTACAGAAAATTTAAAACCAATTTGGAATTTTAGCATTTTAAATAGCAAATTCCAAAATTTATACGTTCAAGACTATTAAAAGTAGTGTTGATTTATAAATGTTAATACAATATTTATAAAATTGTAGCAATGATTTTGATTAGAAATATTTTCAAATCGAATGAGAACACGAAAATTCTCTTTAGGCTAAATATCGATTTAAATTTCACGTAAAACTAATCTCGGAATTTTAGATTTCAAAATAGTGATTACGATAAATCGTGGACTGAGTAATGCTTTTGAGTCAAATATTGAAAGTAATTTGACTATCCACGTACCGTACAGGTATGCAGCCAAATCATACGAGTTAAAAATAGTCACGAGAAGTTTGTCCTTTAAATTAAAATAAATTAAAGGAGAGAGGGGCAAGATGATACTTCGGGAGAGGTACTATTTTTTAATTATAACTGTTATTTAAAATAGATCTGTATTTTCGTGTAAATGCGAAAATCTTTTAATAAAATAGCAACTTGTTTATAAAATATTGATACAAATCCTTAATTCTCTTTCCGTGGTTTTCATTAAAAACTTGAGATTTATATAGTTCTATGTAATGTGTTCTTACCGTTAAAAAATAAAACACTAAAATTGTTCTTTCTAAATTAATTTGCTTTAAAACTTTGTAATTAGATTGTTTATTGAGAAATTTTTCTACTCTAGATAACCAACAATTCAAATTATTGATCTAAAGGCAGTTTATTATAGGTTATTACATGATTATTCCATCAAAACCGGACATTAATCGCATTCAAATAACCGTATATTAAAGATGATCTTCGACAGGTTCGAAGAAAGGAGCATCTATTAATCTTAATTTTTTTTCTTTTACGATTTTACTTTCTGCGGAAGGGTACGAATACAATTAACAATCGATTTAATAATAATCGTCAATGGGGAATTTAGCATACGAATTGGATTCATCATCGATTCGGCGGCTAATCACCTCTTGTAAAATAAGGTACCGGTCTAATAAAATGGTCGAATTTATGTGGCTTTCGTAGGTTTATGTGTTAGGCGGTGGGCAAACGACGCCACTCATGGCCTTGGATCACGTTATACTAGAAACGTGCGCTAGGCGCTTACCGATATCAACGCTCCTTGCCATTGTCAAATATCATCTAAACACCGTATCGATTGCTTAAATCTACGAATTTGTTTACGAAATCTCCTTTAAAACAAAAGTCAAAAAGTCGTATCGCGAGATAACATTTGAAAAATGCATACTATGTCCACTTCCTTTATTTGTGATGAGCTTTGCAAATTTATAAAAAAATATTTACTTGATTTTTTCTTATTTTATTTTAAGTAATATAAACACAGGCTAAGGTCAGATATTATCTCAAATGTAATATATAAGCGCGTATCAGATTAATTTATTTTCTATAATGAATAAGAAATTATTCGACTTTTTTAAAATTTATTTTTGAAAATATAATACGTATCATATTTAAAACAGCGTATCAAGTTTTGCATTCTATTATTTAATTATAAAAGAATTTATTTTTAAAATTTGTAACCCAGCAACATAATTATAAACTATTTTTATTTGCTTAAATTAAATATGATTTAAAACTGAATATTTTATTTTTCTGGTTGGTGTTACTGCATCATAGCCAACGTCACGTAGGCCTACTTAATTCTGTGAAAAGTTTTTGAGATTTATTTATAATCCGCGATGATTTGAGTAATAATCGAAAGCTTTAGTTACGAGTGCTAGACTGTTTATTCGAACGAGTGATCTTCTCTGTCTTTGCAGGTTTCCTAGAAGCCAGTTGCACTTCCCTCACGCGACATCGCGTGTGACAAAGGGCCAGCTGCACATGCGCAGTGATTTCGGCTATGGGAGTGGTTTCATCTCCCCTCCACTACGTCGGGGCTGCACAAGACAATTAGCAGTTTGATATATTCGCCGCATTCGTTCGATTCGACGTTGCCCACTCCAACATATTTTGCTGGGACATTCACAAGTTTTTCTTACTCCACCTTATGTTCATTTGACATTTTAAAAAGTTAAATAGGTTTAATTGCCGGATGATTTTTTTACATTCCAATAAAATATAACTAAGCAATATGTTTAAAACTTTAACAATAGAGAATGACAATAATTTTTAATTAATGAAATACTTTTATATCAATTAAGTGCTTAGTTACCATTAAGTTATATGTATTTTTACATCACAAAAAAAAACAAGTTAATTATTTATCTGTCTCTATTGATGAGTATTTTAAGTATTTATGCATAGTCCTACTATAAATATAAGTCTAATTGTTTAATGTCGAATTTAAGTTTTAATCTAGAAAATAAAATTCAAACAAATAACACTTCGAGTTAGCCAATTAGATTAACTAATAACCTACTTCTACTTAGATGATTGTCGAAAAATGACGTAAGAATACGTTTACAGAATAAACATGTGAATAAACATGTGGGTTGCACCCGTGTTTTTCCCGTACCCTTTTTGTTTAGAAAAATAAATTCCAATTATTATTTTGTTATTTGTATATTTGAGGTAAATTTAAATAAATTATTCGTCTATTTTAAAGTTAATTTTACCTCCAATTTTAGACTATTATCGAATACTTTCTTTTAGCAATTTTTTTATTAAAAATTTCGAAGAGAACACTACAAATTTGACCTAAATTTCTAATTTTGTTACTATTTTGCTCGAGTTTCACCATTATGTTCACAATAATTGTTCGTACAGCAAGCCTTATTTGATAAATAAAGTGATGAATTGCTTTCTTAGCTTTTAATTTTTTAATTAAACAAAACTTTTTGTCAATTAGAAGTAAGAATATACTCTGAAGTTACAATCGAATCGTTTTTAACAAGATTACGATTACGAATTGTAATTTAGATACTTATCAAAATATAACCGAGATGGAAGTAAGCTATGTGCTGTACACTACAGTACATTTATAAAAAGTGAAACTTAAATATATTTGTATAGATTAATATATTGCAATTTATTTAATTAATTTAAGCCTATTTTATAGCTGAGATTTATTCGTTAACATTGCAAAACTTTTGTCGTATCAGAGTATAATTTTTTCTAAATATTAATGTTAGAGGATA
>NW_019385501.1:229996-317935 GCF_000671375.1 Centruroides sculpturatus | reverse complement strand
ATGATTTTTATACATTTTGTATTAAATGTTTTTAAAATATTTCTAAACAGATAACTTTTTTTAATTATACAGAATGCATAGCTTAGAAAAGTCCTGCGATTCATTACCTGTTTCTTTGATTCTTCTTTCTTCTGACAATAACACAAAAGAAGTCATTGGTCATAGTCGTCTATCTCCTTTGTCATGTGATCCAAATGGATGCCTAATAGAATCAGGTAAATCAGGTAATTGAATAAAATACAAATTATTTTCATCTACAAGTATAAGTAGAATAAAGTTTTGGAATTTACTGTGTTGGAATAGTCTCTAAATAGTGTTGTGGACATTAAGAAAGCCTTTACTCCTGCATTTGGCTGGATTGTCAGTGGGAGATCTAGGTGTTAAGTAATATGACATATTTAGGCCACACTAACCGTAAAAATTTTAAGAACACAGTCTAATTTAATATCTATATTCTTTAGAGTAACAGGCACATATTTCAACTGTTTTGACTAACCTATCTCTTTACATTGTTTTATGGATTATAAATGATGTGTTATATAGGATAAGAGATTCTTATGCAAAATGTAAAGTAACATGATCACTTTCTGATACTTTTATTTCCAATTTATACCATTCAAATGGTTGATCTATAAACTTGTATGCAATTCAAGTTATAGATGCTTTTCAAGCAAAAGTAAGAATAACTTACAGACTGAAAGTCTGCAAATTATTCTTACTTTTAATATTCAAATTACTGATTGATATCTTTTTACATACTATATTTCAAAATGAATTGTTTTTCTAATATTACTACTAGAAAAATAAAAACATTGTGTAATGTATAAAAAAAGAAATGCCAATTGGTAACTTCAATATTAAAAAAATTCAGAAAATAATTTTAAGATTTACAGATTAGATAAATGGATTATACAAGTATACTAAACATCCCAAAGCCAATGCATAGATACTCAACTAAGCAATTGCCTTAAACAAATTGGGCTAAAAGTTTGCTATTATTAATGATTAAAATAGTAAATAATTTGATACTAGAGGTATACTAAATAATTTATAATAGTGGATAGTAATCATTAATAATAGTGGATTTATAGCCCAATTATTTGTTTAAGGCAATCGTTTGATTGCACAAGTTATAAAGCAGGGACTCAAACCAAACTGAAATCGGAACAATAACCAGAATGAATCTGCATCATTTTCACTGAACTGGAACCAGAATTGAACCAGTGGGATTGAAACTGGGAATCAAATTAAACTATTGTTTTGAACTGGTTCATATCAGTTCATCAAATCATCTTTTAAAGTGGTGAGATTACTTATTGATATGAAACTTACAGATGTGGAGAGTATCATATATTGGTTTGAAAATTTGTCCAAATTAGTGTTAATTATGATGCAGACTCAAATCACATTTGTTGTTAGAGTCCAATTTATGATAAATTGACTAACCTAGCAACATTTTTCATGCAGTGAATGACTATTACTTTTGAAAATTGTTATGTAATAATTATAAGTACAAATGTCTAAAGTTTTCTTGTTCTGCATTTATACTACAAACTATTTATACTGCAAAAATTTAAACTACACATAAATCTATAATTGATATATTAAATGCCAAGAGAATAATATTCAATAATGAAAATATCAAAGAATCAAAATGTTAAGAAACAAAATATCAAAATTCATTTCAAAAGATAAAATGTTGAATAATATACTCTTTTTGTTTAATTAATTCAACATTATTTTTTTTATATATATTTTGAAACTTAGGTTACTACAATCTAATGATGTTTAGTAAAATATTAGATAATAAATTGATACTTCTTAACAAGATTATTGCCAAATGGACCTGGACCCCTTAGATATTGGAAAAATTACAAACATTAGCAAAAATATTTTTTCTGATGAGTAGCACTATGTACTAAGTAAATTATGAATGGAATAAAACATAAAGTACAGAAAAATACAAATATATATTAGAATATTGGAATAGAAAGAAGAATGATCCTTTATATCATTTTTCTAAGATTGCTTTAGCAATTTCTGCAACACAAATGAGTATAAAACAATTATTTTCTAGTCTGAAATATATTCTATTACTTTTGGATACAAGTATGAAATCTGAAGTACTACATAATGTAATATTAGTAAGATGTTTTGAAAAATGTACAAAATGATGATATTTGTTAATATAATTTAAAATTTAACAAAAAGATGTCAATTTACATATACAGGGTGTTCTTTTGGAACCTTCCTAGTTTTGTGGATTAATTTGGGAAAAGAAACATGAGTACAATACTGTAAACAATGATAATAGAAAATACATCTGAAAAAGTTATTAACAATGTTAAATACAAATGTATCAATACATTTCCACATGTTCTCCTGACATGGCATGTATGATATGCAGTCTGTACTTAATCAATTAGTATTTTAGTCAATGCAATGTCTGAGCCAACGTGTTAGGAGTAGTGATGTGCCGGGTATCCGTATCCACAGATATTCGAGGGGAAAAAAGGTCCGTATTCGTATCCGTTACTTTTCAGCAGATCTTTAACGGATCTTTTATCTTAATTTCATTACTTATATGAAATTTTAAAGATAGGTAGCAATAAAATACTAATAACTTCAATTCAAATCACTTTTTATTTCTTAAAATCACATATTTGGCACATTCACATTGCAAAAATTTTATCATGCAAAATTCATTTAATGTTGTAAAATATTTCCATATTACACTACTAAACTTTTTTGTCAACATTGTTTTTATTTTAATTTAACTCAACACTCTCCAAAAATACAAGCGTAATCTACACTATTCCATGTCACACTAAACTATAAACAAAAACACACGCAGTGCAAGTCAAAACACATCACGTTACTAACGCAAAGCATCAATTATCGGTCCAAGGTCACACACACTGGCGCCGACTGAGTACGAAAGTTGAGATCCGTATCCACAGATCTAGACACTAATGATCCGTATTTGTATCCGTATCCGCGGATATACATTTTTAATGATCTGGCACATCACTAGTTAGGAGTAACAGTTAAAGGCATCCATGATTCTTACATACAATGGTATCAAGGCACTTTTGTAGCATACACATGACATTCCCGCAAAGAAAAAAATTTGAAGAGGTGATGTCAGTTGATTCAGATGACCAAGAAATGAAGCCATGTTACCAATCCAGCAATCTAGGCCATGCAGCAGTGGAGAAACAGATCACTGCTGCATGGCAGTGGCAGCCCTTTTGAGCCTATGAACATGAAGCTTGGAGTAATAATTAATCAACATTCTCAGATACTTATCATTTACAAACATGAACAAATAAATTTTACAGAACAATTTAAAACTACAGAGGTTTGAAAGGAACATCCTGTATTTTGTTCAAAGTCATTCTTGTATAATTTGTACTTATATCAATAATTTCAGATTATATAAGAAATATTGGTTGGAATTTTTATTTGGTAAATGTTTCACTAGAATCTCTGCTCACAATAATGAGATTGTTTTAAATTTATATTTTATTAGTTTTTAAAAGATTCATTGCTGATTTAATGTTATTTTCAAATTTAGACTTCATAACTGAAAATTTTGATTAACCGATGTGGTAACCAAATGCTGAACCCAAACCATTACCTATTTTACCAGTTATCAGTTTTTTACAGATCACTTAAAGCAAACTAGAACAGAAATTCAAGAGAGATCCATAAACAGGAATTGAACCAATTTTTCTTGGAATTTGAGTCACTATTATAAAGATATTAGATGATGATTTGACTTTGTTATATTTTATATAAGAATTGTGTGTCCTGTATAGTACTGCAGTTATTATCAATATAAAATATTGTTTAACATTATTACTATAATATTGCTATTTTACAGTTTATAATTGCATTTTTCATTATACAGGATGTTCTAGAACATGTGTAAACATTTTACGTAGTTTTACTGAGAAAATAAATATGACTAGGAAGGTGGAATTTCCTAGTTGTTATATCAATTATATAAAAGCTTGAGAATTCAATTTCTTTTAAACCATGATATCATTTACATATATATGATATGATGCATAAATGGCTAACATTTATTTTATATAAAATAAAATTCACCAATACTTTGGAAGTAATTGTATTTGTCCCAGAAAGCATTAATCAACTTTTAAAGTTTGCCAATGCTTTAAAGGAGTTTGATTATATTATGGACATTGCTTGAACAACAATGTAGTTCAAGTGCATTAAAGTATTGAAAAGTGAGAAAAACTTCTCTTTGAGCTACCTTTTCATGTAACAAAACTATTCATTCACTCCTAATTCTATTCATTTTTTATGTATTGTGTAGAGTATCTGAGAAAACAGATATTTTCAAATACTTTTGTACAGTGTATTAAATGCCATTTAATATCTTTTTTACCAAACTTTTAAGATAAATATTATCATCTGTAAGATTTTATTTAGGTATTTAAATGTTATTTTAATAATCTATTATTAAAAAGTATTTTAAATAAGTTTAAATGTAAATTAAAAATTAATGAAATTATTAACTCATGCATTACTTGTAATCATATATAGTAATTTATTATTTTTGCTAAAACTGAAATAATGGAAAAATTTTAATATTGTCAAGCGTTATTTTTAAATATAAAAATTTAATCTATGTTTATTTAATTACTACATATGTTAAATTTTAACATAATATATTTTTGATGTTATGATATAAAATTTTTAAACTGATACCTTATATTTCATAAGTGTCATTTTAACGTAAAAGGTAAGTGAATACAATTCATACATTACCACCACAACTTAATTTATTCTTCACAGAATAATAATTAAATTTTACATTATTAGAATGCCTGAAACTTTTCTCATCATTTTATATTTTAACTGAATATATCATAATATTTCAAATTTATTTTATATTACATTGAAATATATTTCTTAACACATATATATTTAGTTAGTATTGAAGTTGCATTTAGATCATTTAAAATTCAAGAATTTAAGCAATGTTAGCAAGTAAACAAATCTAAAACAGTCAAATGATTTGAAAGTCTTAAAAGTATTATTAGATATTATTATTGGATATAACATTAACTGATAAGAAAAATACAAACTATGTTATGCTAATTCTAAATAACATCATATGTATTGATATTTTATTGAAAATATTTTTAATTCCTCTCAGAAATTTGATATTTTTTTAAGTTAGAAATATTTTAATTAAGTAAAAACAAACACCTTACTAAATTCCAGCACTAATTTAATAAACAAAAAGGTTTTTTGATCCAGCTTGATGGATTCACATCAGTTATTAACTTCCAACATTAGTTGCTTAACAGATTTCATTTTGTATTTGTGCAATTAACATTGGCATATTCAATATTTAAACTTTTCTGTGTAATATCAGGTCAGTCCATAAGTGCGTATTTTATGACCTTGAGAAAAATCTTGTTTTGCTATTAAAAATGCCAGTCTAATGTGATACTTTTTACACTAAAGTGTTAAATTGGATCTCATTCATATAATACTGTTTAGAATTGGGAACATTTCAGTTGTTTATTTTCGTTAAAATGGAAGTAACAGATGAATATAAGAAACATGTTTTATAGTTTTTATTTTTAAGTGGTGAGAATGCTACAAACGCAGCCAAAAAATTAAATACGGCTTATAATCAAACTGTAACAAGTGTAAGGGCTGCACAGAACTGGTTTGAAAGATTTAGAAATAATGATTTTAGTGTGGAGGATAAGGCTCGTACTGGAAGACCCGTTGACTTTGATGATGATGCTCTCTCTGCACTAGTTGAAGCAGAACCATCTTTAACAGTTGATGAAATTGCGGAACGTTTAAATTCATCCCATGGAACTGTTCATAGACATCTACAACAAATCGGAAAAGTTTCAAAGCTAGGAAAATGGATACCACATGAACTGTCAATAGCTAACTGACAACAACGTCAACTGCTCAACTCAAAAGCTTCAACTGGGAAATTTTACCTCATCCACCATATTTGCCAGATATTGCTCCCAGTGATTATCATCTTTTTCGGAGTTTGCAGAATTTTTTAAAAGGAAAAACTTTTGAGGATGAGAACAATGTAAAAAAGGCTATTTCTGAATATTTTGATTCAAAACCGAAATCATTTTACAAAGATGAGATTAAAAAGCTACCATCAAGATGGCAAGAAATTGTACAAAATAATGGTGAATACATTATAGATTGAAATAAGATTTAATTAAAATATTTTGTTGCTTTTTTTGTAGATAAAAATGCGCACGAACTTATGGACTGACCTGATACATTCTGTTCTTTTATTCTGTTTGAACAGCTGATGCAGATCTTGATGAATCTGCATCAAGTTGAATCAAAAATGTCTGTGTTTCATTAAATTAGTGCTGAAATTTCATAAGGTGTTTGTTTTGTACTTATTTATTTGATTAAGCTGAAAATAAAAAATTTGCATAAATTTATCAACCTTATGAGATTTTCTTTAAGTTTTAAATATTAAGATAATTATGATAAATGTTCTCAGGTTTAATATTTCAAATTGTCAATACAATAAATAAATATATATAAACCAAAAATGGAACAAAGATTTCTATAGAGAAAACACACTAGATATAGTCATTTTGCTAAAATATCAAGGTGATTTCTCTATATAATAAATAAATATTTGTTGTAATAATCAAACTGAAGATAACTTTCAAACTTTAAAACACTGCTGATAACATTGTAAACTATAACTTAAACACAATGACTACAGTTTATAAATGAATTTATTGCTAGGTTTCTATTTTAGTTATACTGGAAGTCAGCCAGTTAGTAGCTTAGTTCAATTAAACATTACAAAAGAAAGTTTATAACACTAAAATAAAAAATAATATAAACTGAATATTATTTTAAAGTTATACAATATATACTATATTATATATATTGTATAACTTAAAAATTTTAATTTCATTTTTACATAATAATTCTTTCATTCCAAAGATATTTTATTTAAAAAATCCAAACATATTTAAAATTTATTTCATCAGTATAATACAAATTATTATTATTATTTTTACATAAAGTATTCCATTTTGAATCTAAACAAATCTAATCTAGAGAAAATATTTTATATTCTATCATTAAATTGTTTTATATATTAACTGAATGACTCAGTTGTTCAATTTCTGAAAATAATTTGCTAATGTAGTTTATTTTAGAAAATAACATCCTGTGAAATTTAAAAGTTTAGAAAAAATGGCATTCTTTTCTATTTTCACAAAATTTTCTATATCCACAAATGAAAGTTTTCATTCATTCATTAAAATGTGAAGATTGATATATTAACATCTTATGTTCATATATCACAGAGAATATTTTTGAAAATTTTATTTATTGAATAACATTTTCATATAAATTTATAAAATCTTTTCATTTAGTCAGTAGAAATTGAAAATAAATTTATTTTGAAAGTTTTTTAACTTGGCATCATCACAATATAGAATTCAAAGTTAAACTGACAGTTAAAATTACATTTAAATACTTGCTTGAATTTAATTATAATATACTAATGAACTATAAAATATATTTTCAATATGTAATGTTAATCAATTATTATGTTTTTGAATGATAATCTTGATTAATTAATTAATATTTTAAGCTGTGAAATTCATTAGAAAAATTATTGTATATCAGTTTTTTCTGATATCTAACTAAAATAATTTATCTGTTAGCATGGTTTTTTAATATTACTGACATTCTTCATAATCAGTTGTCTGAAACTGTACAGTTTGGCTTCAAATTATATATTTTTTATCAACTTATAGAATTATAAATGTACATAAACAAACTTAAATTTTTGAAAGAAAATTTATACTTTTTATATTCAATCATTTTATCTCGGCAATTCAATTTAATTTATATGTTATTAGAAATGAGTATATATGACATATAAAAACAAAAATATTAGCTTTAATATTTTTATATGATATATACACTTTATACTATTTTTTTTCTTTAAATTAAAGTTTATATAACTTTAATTTAAAGAACTTATATATAGAAAAACTTTCTATATATAAATTTTTTATAATTTTTTTTAATATAAATTTTCTGAAAAACATATATTTTTTGATAATATATCAGATAAATGGCATATAAATTTGATTTATGTTAGAAAATTACTTGTTTGAATTTATTTATAGTTTTAATTAAAAATGAAAGACGTGGTGAAGGTCTTGGAAAGTTTTTAATGCAGAAAACAGAGGATCATGCGAAAAGGTATGAAAATATTTATGTATAACTTACATTTAACAATAATTATATAAATTAAATTTTCAATTCATCAATTTAATATTTTTCAAATATTCACAAAATACACAACAAAAAACCTAAAAAAACAAAAAGTCCTTTCAATAACATTTTAATGAAATAATGAACATTTTCACCTCCTCCTGAGGTCTGCCTCAGGTTTAAAGATAAAAGTTTTGTAATGGAAGAGGAGGAGGTTGAAAACATTTGTATTTTCTTAAAACATTATTATTGGATGGACTTAAGTTTTTTGTTGTGTATTTTGTGTTACAGAACAGTCCAGTTTGCAAATGATGATAAATTTTTTGTATTTTTCAAATATTTATTTTAATGTTTTGTAACATTCAATTTAGAAATTCTTGCTTATACTTATAAAAATGAAATAGATAAATAGATATTTTTTGAAAACTAAGTTAATTTTATAAATTACAGTAGAGTGTCATTTATCTGAAAGCCAATCAATCGAAACATCGGTTAACCGAAAGCATTCCAGTCGGACTATGTCATGCTGAATCAAATGTTTTTGATACTAGATTAACTTCCAAAATATAAATTTTTTGTTTTTATATTTTTCAATATATTTATTTTGTTTGTACAAAATAAAGAAATAATTTTTAATGATACAATAGCCACAATTATTATTTTAAAAATTTACATTAGGCTTAACATTGACAAAAATTCAACTCAAAGTGACACACAACAGAGAGAATTTCAACATGAGATAGGTTAATACATTTTTTCGTACATAATCAGTTATCCGAAAAATAAGTTATCCTAACAACCCCAGTCCCCAACTGATTCAGATAAACAATGCTCTACTGTAATTATTTCTATAGGCTCTTCTTAAGATGTGGGGAGATTACAACTTCTTTTTCTTCACTTCTTTTGTTAAAAGTCACAATCTTCCTACATACAAAGCAGATCCTATGGAAATAATGACAATAAGTCCTTTTAGGCAGAAATAGAATGTTAATTATTTAATAGTTTGGATGATGAAATTTAACAAATGAACTGAAATTAAACGATATTAATAAAATTGTATTTTTGATTTATAAACTATTAAGGTATTGACAGTAAAGTCTTTCTTTCATGCATGCCATGGCTGTTTGTTTATTTATTGAATAGTCAGTGACAAAAAGATGTCAGTTTACATATACAGGGTGTTCATTTGGAACCTTCCTAGTTTTGTGAATTAATTTTGGGAAATACTATAGGTATTTCATGGGTATAATACTATAGACAATGATAACAGAAAGTGCATCTGAAAAAGTTTACAATGTTAAGTACAAATATATCAATACATTTCCACATGTTCTCCTGACAGGGCACATATGATATGCAGTCTGTACTTTATTTTAGTCAATGTCTGAGCCAACATGTTAGGAGTAACACTGTTAATGGAATCCATGATTCTTATATACAAGGGTAAAAGTTTTCACTGACTAGTTAGTGAAAACTTTTCATTTAAAAAATTTAGGAATGCAGGCATCTCACTATTCAGAATCTCCAATTATTATAAAATAATTTTCTAGTAAGAGAAATAACACAAATTTATAATCCTAATAGACCTAAGTGAAAATCTATTATGTACAGTGTATCTAATGGAAAAAATAAAAACAGTTACTTCAGTAGAAGCTATATCAACATAGAAATGCTAATAATTTAATGTAATCACAATATTTCATTTGAAAAAATACATACATATATATTGTTGAAAGAAATTAAGAAAACAAAATAGTGATGAAATTACATAGTTGTGCTCTTTTTATGAATAATAATACTTGATTTATACAGTTTCAAAACAAAATAAGTTCATCACATAATCATGTTTATCCATTAATAAATTTTAATTCATCAAATAAACAACTTAATCTTTCAAATGAATGATTTTAAAATGCTTTTAATTAACTCCTAATTATTAAATTAATTTAGAATAATCTGGAAGAAAAGATTTGTTTGCTTCATAGTGAGACTCAAACATGCAACTTGTGGGGACCAGAGCCGTCAAAAGTTAGTTTATGTTAGATTAGGTAGGGTCCTGCCACCAGCTGTGTTTTGTTGGACACACCGACGATTCAGTCAAAACCCGATAGTTAAGGCGCGAGGGTAAGAGTCACTCTGAAGTCCAGGAATGAGCCTCTCAGGAGGATGAATGCAAAGTCAAATACAAATAACATGAGTTTACTATCAAAAATTAAGTTCTGGATAACATTCTTAAGATCCGATTCAAGAAATCTGCCTATTTCTATCTATAAAACGAGGGGGCTGCCTAACAGGGGGATATATGAACTACAACATACCAGGAAAAAGAGAGCCGTCTTCTCTTGTAAGTCCAGTCAGTCTCCTGATCTAGTTCTTTCTTCCCTTTTGCTGGTCCTTCACTGATGTCTGCCGGTAAATGGCGTTCATTTCTAGACGAAATTTCCTTACGATTATGGCAGGATGGGTCCACTCAAGTCTACTGTTGATGTCCGCCATTGATGCCTTCCTTGTATGGGATGGTTCGTTGAGAGTCTGGAGAGGCCGGTATTTTCTACCATTGTCTGCCAAGGAGCTCTGTCTGTGTCTGGACTTGTGCCTCTTTTATACGCTTTTCAGCACAGGAGAGTTATGATATGGCTTACTATCGTATTGGTTTGACTTTTGAGCCAAGTCATTACAGAAGCAAAACTGTTTTCACTGACAAATCCCATCATTATTCATTGATTGTTTTGGTTACTGTTGTGCCTTGAAACCATGTTCGATCTCCGCTATGATCAGCGGGGGGCATGGAGTGGTATTTTTCCACTTTCTTTAAGTTTTATTCTCTTACAAATTTATTTAATTATTTAATTGTCCTCTCATCCTTTTCCTTGCATGTTGTAGATTTATTGCTGTTAATTAATATTCTAAATTGTTTCTCTGAATCATTAGGGAAGTCCCTAGAATCAGAAAAATAGGCAAATTTCTCTTACACTTTGCTTCATGTATAAACAATCTCAGTATCTCAAGATGTGGGTTCAAAAGAAAAAGGATATAAAATAAATACAATGTTTAAATACAATAAAATCTCTAACTAATTAAAGTGACAACAAAGTGGCTAAACTAAGATTATTACAGATAATGTAAATACGTAAATAACANTTGATGTTATGATATAAAATTTTTAAACTGATACCTTATATTTCATAAGTGTCATTTTAACGTAAAAGGTAAGTGAATACAATTCATACATTACCACCACAACTTAATTTATTCTTCACAGAATAATAATTAAATTTTACATTATTAGAATGCCTGAAACTTTTCTCATCATTTTATATTTTAACTGAATATATCATAATATTTCAAATTTATTTTATATTACATTGAAATATATTTCTTAACACATATATATTTAGTTAGTATTGAAGTTGCATTTAGATCATTTAAAATTCAAGAATTTAAGCAATGTTAGCAAGTAAACAAATCTAAAACAGTCAAATGATTTGAAAGTCTTAAAAGTATTATTAGATATTATTATTGGATATAACATTAACTGATAAGAAAAATACAAACTATGTTATGCTAATTCTAAATAACATCATATGTATTGATATTTTATTGAAAATATTTTTAATTCCTCTCAGAAATTTGATATTTTTTTAAGTTAGAAATATTTTAATTAAGTAAAAACAAACACCTTACTAAATTCCAGCACTAATTTAATAAACAAAAAGGTTTTTTGATCCAGCTTGATGGATTCACATCAGTTATTAACTTCCAACATTAGTTGCTTAACAGATTTCATTTTGTATTTGTGCAATTAACATTGGCATATTCAATATTTAAACTTTTCTGTGTAATATCAGGTCAGTCCATAAGTGCGTATTTTATGACCTTGAGAAAAATCTTGTTTTGCTGTTAAAAATGCCAGTCTAATGTGATACTTTTTACACTGAAGTGTTAAATTGGATCTCATTCATATAATACTGTTCAGAATTGGGAACATTTCAGTTGTTTATTTTCGTTAAAATGGAAGTAACAGATGAATATAAGAGACATGTTTTATACTTTTTATTTTTAAGTGATGAGAATGCTACAAATGCAGCCAAAAAATTAAATACTGTTCATAATCAAACTGTAATTAGTGTAAGGACTGCGCAGAAGTGGTTTGAAAGATTTAGAAATAATGATTTTAGTGTGGAGGATAAGGCTCGTACTGGAAGACCCGTTGACTTTGATGATGATGCTCTCTCTGCACTAGTTGAAGCAGAACCATCTTTAACAGTTGATGAAATTGCGGAACGTTTAAATTCATCCCATGGAACTGTTCATAGACATCTACAACAAATCGGAAAAGTTTCAAAGCTAGGAAAATGGATACCACATGAACTGTCAATAGCTAACTGACAACAACGTCAACTGCTCAACTCAAAAGCTTCAACTGGGAAATTTTACCTCATCCACCATATTTGCCAGATATTGCTCCCAGTGATTATCATCTTTTTCGGAGTTTGCAGAATTTTTTAAAAGGAAAAACTTTTGAGGATGAGAACAATGTAAAAAAGGCTATTTCTGAATATTTTGATTCAAAACCGAAATCATTTTACAAAGATGAGATTAAAAAGCTACCATCAAGATGGCAAGAAATTGTACAAAATAATGGTGAATACATTATAGATTGAAATAAGATTTAATTAAAATATTTTGTTGCTTTTTTTGTAGATAAAAATGCGCACGAACTTATGGACTGACCTGATACATTCTGTTCTTTTATTCTGTTTGAACAGCTGATGCAGATCTTGATGAATCTGCATCAAGTTGAATCAAAAATGTCTGTGTTTCATTAAATTAGTGCTGAAATTTCATAAGGTGTTTGTTTTGTACTTATTTATTTGATTAAGCTGAAAATAAAAAATTTGCATAAATTTATCAACCTTATGAGATTTTCTTTAAGTTTTAAATATTAAGATAATTATGATAAATGTTCTCAGGTTTAATATTTCAAATTGTCAATACAATAAATAAATATATATAAACCAAAAATGGAACAAAGATTTCTATAGAGAAAACACACTAGATATAGTCATTTTGCTAAAATATCAAGGTGATTTCTCTATATAATAAATAAATATTTGTTGTAATAATCAAACTGAAGATAACTTTCAAACTTTAAAACACTGCTGATAACATTGTAAACTATAACTTAAACACAATGACTACAGTTTATAAATGAATTTATTGCTAGGTTTCTATTTTAGTTATACTGGAAGTCAGCCAGTTAGTAGCTTAGTTCAATTAAACATTACAAAAGAAAGTTTATAACACTAAAATAAAAAATAATATAAACTGAATATTATTTTAAAGTTATACAATATATACTATATTATATATATTGTATAACTTAAAAATTTTAATTTCATTTTTACATAATAATTCTTTCATTCCAAAGATATTTTATTTAAAAAATCCAAACATATTTAAAATTTATTTCATCAGTATAATACAAATTATTATTATTATTTTTACATAAAGTATTCCATTTTGAATCTAAACAAATCTAATCTAGAGAAAATATTTTATATTCTATCATTAAATTGTTTTATATATTAACTGAATGACTCAGTTGTTCAATTTCTGAAAATAATTTGCTAATGTAGTTTATTTTAGAAAATAACATCCTGTGAAATTTAAAAGTTTAGAAAAAATGGCATTCTTTTCTATTTTCACAAAATTTTCTATATCCACAAATGAAAGTTTTCATTCATTCATTAAAATGTGAAGATTGATATATTAACATCTTATGTTCATATATCACAGAGAATATTTTTGAAAATTTTATTTATTGAATAACATTTTCATATAAATTTATAAAATCTTTTCATTTAGTCAGTAGAAATTGAAAATAAATTTATTTTGAAAGTTTTTTAACTTGGCATCATCACAATATAGAATTCAAAGTTAAACTGACAGTTAAAATTACATTTAAATACTTGCTTGAATTTAATTATAATATACTAATGAACTATAAAATATATTTTCAATATGTAATGTTAATCAATTATTATGTTTTTGAATGATAATCTTGATTAATTAATTAATATTTTAAGCTGTGAAATTCATTAGAAAAATTATTGTATATCAGTTTTTTCTGATATCTAACTAAAATAATTTATCTGTTAGCATGGTTTTTTAATATTACTGACATTCTTCATAATCAGTTGTCTGAAACTGTACAGTTTGGCTTCAAATTATATATTTTTTATCAACTTATAGAATTATAAATGTACATAAACAAACTTAAATTTTTGAAAGAAAATTTATACTTTTTATATTCAATCATTTTATCTCGGCAATTCAATTTAATTTATATGTTATTAGAAATGAGTATATATGACATATAAAAACAAAAATATTAGCTTTAATATTTTTATATGATATATACACTTTATACTATTTTTTTTCTTTAAATTAAAGTTTATATAACTTTAATTTAAAGAACTTATATATAGAAAAACTTTCTATATATAAATTTTTTATAATTTTTTTTAATATAAATTTTCTGAAAAACATATATTTTTTGATAATATATCAGATAAATGGCATATAAATTTGATTTATGTTAGAAAATTACTTGTTTGAATTTATTTATAGTTTTAATTAAAAATGAAAGACGTGGTGAAGGTCTTGGAAAGTTTTTAATGCAGAAAACAGAGGATCATGCGAAAAGGTATGAAAATATTTATGTATAACTTACATTTAACAATAATTATATAAATTAAATTTTCAATTCATCAATTTAATATTTTTCAAATATTCACAAAATACACAACAAAAAACCTAAAAAAACAAAAAGTCCTTTCAATAACATTTTAATGAAATAATGAACATTTTCACCTCCTCCTGAGGTCTGCCTCAGGTTTAAAGATAAAAGTTTTGTAATGGAAGAGGAGGAGGTTGAAAACATTTGTATTTTCTTAAAACATTATTATTGGAAGGACTTAAGTTTTTTGTTGTGTATTTTGTGTTACAGAACAGTCCAGTTTGCAAATGATGATAAATTTTTTGTATTTTTCAAATATTTATTTTAATGTTTTGTAACATTCAATTTAGAAATTCTTGCTTATACTTATAAAAATGAAATAGATAAATAGATATTTTTTGAAAACTAAGTTCATTTTATAAATTACAGTAGAGTGTCATTTATCTGAAAGCCAATCAATCGAAACATCGGTTAACCGAAAGCATTCCAGTCGGACTATGTCATGCTGAATCAAATGTTTTTGATACTAGATTAACTTCCAAAATATAAATTTTTTGTTTTTATATTTTTCAATATATTTATTTTGTTTGTACAAAATAAAGAAATAATTTTTAATGATACAATAGCCACAATTATTATTTTAAAAATTTACATTAGGCTTAACATTGACAAAAATTCAACTCAAAGTGACACACAACAGAGAGAATTTCAACATGAGATAGGTTAATACATTTTTTCGTACATAATCAGTTATCCGAAAAATAAGTTATCCTAACAACCCCAGTCCCCAACTGATTCAGATAAACAATGCTCTACTGTAATTATTTCTATAGGCTCTTCTTAAGATGTGGGGAGATTACAACTTCTTTTTCTTCACTTCTTTTGTTAAAAGTCACAATCTTCCTACATACAAAGCAGATCCTATGGAAATAATGACAATAAGTCCTTTTAGGCAGAAATAGAATGTTAATTATTTAATAGTTTGGATGATGAAATTTAACAAATGAACTGAAATTAAACGATATTAATAAAATTGTATTTTTGATTTATAAACTATTAAGGTATTGACAGTAAAGTCTTTCTTTCATGCATGCCATGGCTGTTTGTTTATTTATTGAATAGTCAGTGACAAAAAGATGTCAGTTTACATATACAGGGTGTTCATTTGGAACCTTCCTAGTTTTGTGAATTAATTTTGGGAAATACTATAGGTATTTCATGGGTATAATACTATAGACAATGATAACAGAAAGTGCATCTGAAAAAGTTTACAATGTTAAGTACAAATATATCAATACATTTCCACATGTTCTCCTGACAGGGCACATATGATATGCAGTCTGTACTTTATTTTAGTCAATGTCTGAGCCAACATGTTAGGAGTAACACTGTTAATGGAATCCATGATTCTTATATACAAGGGTAAAAGTTTTTACTGACTAGTTAGTGAAAACTTTTCATTTAAAAAATTTAGGAATGCAGGCATCTCACTATTCAGAATCTCCAATTATTATAAAATAATTTTCTAGTAAGAGAAATAACACAAATTTATAATCCTAATAGACCTAAGTGAAAATCTATTATGTACAGTGTATCTAATGGAAAAAATAAAAACAGTTACTTCAGTAGAAGCTATATCAACATAGAAATGCTAATAATTTAATGTAATCACAATATTTCATTTGAAAAAATACATACATATATATTGTTGAAAGAAATTAAGAAAACAAAATAGTGATGAAATTACATAGTTGTGCTCTTTTTATGAATAATAATACTTGATTTATACAGTTTCAAAACAAAATAAGTTCATCACATAATCATGTTTATCCATTAATAAATTTTAATTCATCAAATAAACAACTTAATCTTTCAAATGAATGATTTTAAAATGCTTTTAATTAACTCCTAATTATTAAATTAATTTAGAATAATCTGGAAGAAAAGATTTGTTTGCTTCATAGTGAGACTCAAACATGCAACTTGTGGGGACCAGATCCGTCAAAAGTTAGTTTATGTTAGATTAGGTAGGGTCCTGCCACCAGCTGTGTTTTGTTGGACACACCGACGATTCAGTCAAAACCCGATAGTTAAGGCGCGAGGGTAAGAGTCACTCTGAAGTCCAGGAATGAGCCTCTCAGGAGGATGAATGCAAAGTCAAATACAAATAACATGAGTTTACTATCAAAAATTAAGTTCTGGATAACATTCTTAAGATCCGATTCAAGAAATCTGCCTATTTCTATCTATAAAACGAGGGGGCTGCCTAACAGGGGGATATATGAACTACAACATACCAGGAAAAAGAGAGCCGTCTTCTCTTGTAAGTCCAGTCAGTCTCCTGATCTAGTTCTTTCTTCCCTTTTGCTGGTCCTTCACTGATGTCTGCCGGTAAATGGCGTTCATTTCTAGACGAAATTTCCTTACGATTATGGCAGGATGGGTCCACTCAAGTCTACTGTTGATGTCCGCCATTGATGCCTTCCTTGTATGGGATGGTTCGTTGAGAGTCTGGAGAGGCCGGTATTTTCTACCATTGTCTGCCAAGGAGCTCTGTCTGTGTCTGGACTTGTGCCTCTTTTATACGCTTTTCAGCACAGGAGAGTTATGATATGGCTTACTATCGTATTGGTTTGACTTTTGAGCCAAGTCATTACAGAAGCAAAACTGTTTTCACTGACAAATCCCATCATTATTCATTGATTGTTTTGGTTACTGTTGTGCCTTGAAACCATGTTCGATCTCCGCTATGATCAGCGGGGGGCATGGAGTGGTATTTTTCCACTTTCTTTAAGTTTTATTCTCTTACAAATTTATTTAATTATTTAATTGTCCTCTCATCCTTTTCCTTGCATGTTGTAGATTTATTGCTGTTAATTAATATTCTAAATTGTTTCTCTGAATCATTAGGGAAGTCCCTAGAATCAGAAAAATAGGCAAATTTCTCTTACACTTTGCTTCATGTATAAACAATCTCAGTATCTCAAGATGTGGGTTCAAAAGAAAAAGGATATAAAATAAATACAATGTTTAAATACAATAAAATCTCTAACTAATTAAAGTGACAACAAAGTGGCTAAACTAAGATTATTACAGATAATGTAAATACGTAAATAACAAATTCACAAATACATACACACACACATATAATATATATATATATATTATATATATAGTAACAACAAATTTTTGGGGGGGAGAATGGTGGTCTTCACAAACTCATTACCATGCAGATGCATACCCAATTACATTATCCAGATATCCATCTAATTTTAGCATTCACAATTAATTGGTATGGAAGTAAAGTGGTATGACTTGTAAAAATCTGTAATTGGCTTCTTTCCCTGCTTTGTGTTTTTAATCTTATGTTTAATTTTGGGACTCTATTATGGCTTGGTTTTAATATAAATTCTTTTGATTTTATATCAAATTCTCCATCTTTCTGAGGGTCCAGAATACCAATCATATACTTTGTTATGTAAAGCATTAGCATCGATATATTCAAACATCAATAAGCAATTTCACATTTACCATTCTCACAAAACAATGAAACAACAAACTAATAAATGAAGCAGTCTATGGAGTAGGATATGAATAAAGTAATATGTTGTTGTACATTATTGCAAATTTATTCCAGAAATGTGAAAAAAAATTTTTTCCTCATGGAACACTTGAGGCCAGTTTGTGGAACACTGGTTCAAAATCACCCACTGATCTAATACATTTAATTTGTATAATTTATTGATTTTTTTTTTTTGTTTTTGTTTTGTAACTTATTACAGTAGAGCATCGTTTATCCGAAGGTCGGTTATCCGAAGGAATTCCAGTCGACAAATTTAAATTTTCGCCAGTGCTGTGGCGCTGTAATCTTTGGCTATGTCTTGGGCTACTCAAATATTTTACTTTTTGATACTAAATTAACTTCTGAAGTATAACTTTTTATTGTTTTTATATTTTTCAATATATTTATTTTGTTTGTACAAAATAAAAAAATAATTTTTAATGATACAATAGTCTTCGTTAGGCTTAATATCGACAAAAATTCAACGCAAAGCAACACGCAACGGAGAAAAATTTCAACACGGGATAAATTAATATATTTTTTCATACATAATTGGTTATCCAAAAAATAAGTTATCCGAACAACACCAGTCACCAATTGATTCGAATAAACGACGCTCTACTGTATTTACTTTCAATCTATTGATAATTTTCTAAAAAGATTACTTCTCACTAAATATATACTAATAAATATATTTGTTAATTTTTATATATTTGAAGTAAAGATTTTTTTCAGATTAGGATACCAAACATTGTATCTTACAACAGGAGATAAACAAGAATTTTATGAACATTTGGGATACAGTCATTTTATATTTGATAATTTAACTAGTCAAACTCATGTAAGTCTTAAAATTTGTTTCATACTTATGAAAATTTTTTAAAATATAGTATAGTAAAATAAAAATGTTTAAATAATTTTAAGGATAATAAAAGTGTTTCTTTGATTAATTCATCAATAAAACAAATGAGTCTTAAAGAGAACTATAAACAAGAGAGGAAAAATAATGAGATAATTTCAAATAATTTGGATTCAAAACTTCAAGAATTGTCTTCACAATCTTTGCCATCATCACTGCCACTTCCATTGCCGCCGCCGCCGTCGCCACCACTACCAACTCAGCCAAAGTCTCAGTCAAAAAGCATATTTAATCGTGAAAAAACATATTGGATGAAAAAATCTTTATGATGGTTTTTATATTTATATTTTAAGAAAATTTCATATTTGTATTATTTAATATTTATGAAACTAATTTGTAAATATTTTATTATATTATAATTAAAATTATACTATTTATTAAACTCTACAAATGTTTGATGTTTAAAAATATATATGACAAAATAAATTACTATTTAACTTAGCATTTTGTGATCAAAAACCAATAGTGTTTTATACACGTTGTTGTTGTCAGCAAAAACTATTTTATAATCAAATTCACAACATTACGGCTATATATAGATTACAGTACAGTCAAACCATTGTTTTCAAACCTAATTCATTCCTAAATGTTGTTCTAAATCTGAAGCAAATTTTCCCATAAGAAACAATATAAAATAACATTCTTACTCCACACCTGCAGGGATACCAATTTTCCATCTCCAACACGTTGGAATTAATAGATCAACTCAAGATGGTCACCTCTCCGTGTTATGCTACAGTATTGGATTTTAGATCCTTATACCNTTCCATCTCCAACACGTTGGAATTAATAGAACAACTCAAGATGGTCACCTCTCCGTGTTATGCTACAGTACTGGATTTTAGATCCTTATACCCGTCGATTGAACTTCCTCCATGCTTCTGCGCCCTAAGGGACTTTCTTTTTGAAAAATTAGGCTCTAATGAGCTACAACATCAGGCACTAGAATTGGCCCATCTAATTTGTTACAACTCGGTGTTTCAATTTAAAGGAAAGTTGTACACACAAACAAGAGGTGTTCCCATGGGTAGTTCGGTATCCGGGGATTTATGTGAACTAGTTATTAGACAATTGGAAAACAGGACATTGCCTAAATTCCTCCACGACATTATACTATACAAAAGATATGTCGACGACAATATAAAATGGATTAATCTATTCCTGACCTCCAAAATAAAGCTTTTTTTAAGCTGTATTTCATGCTAAAAGTGCAATGTACTGCTATATTATATATAATAAATTTTTGTTAGCACCTTTAAACACAAATTCTTGGATGCCATTTATATTACCGTATTTTGACGAGTATAAGTCACACTTTTTTACTACTTTTTGGGGTGCAAAATCACGATGAGTCTCTTATACTCGACAGGTAACCATTTTTACAGTGAAATTATCTACAGTAGTGGTCCACTCTAGGGACCAACCTGTGCAGTGGTCTGTTAAGCAGATGGTCCCTCAACCGAATTGCTAGAGTACCTAGATTATCAGAGTAGCGACACACGATTCATCGTCTTCATGTTCTGTCGACTGTCATCACATGACTTCTGAGTTTACATTAAGAAATGATTATTTCAGTTTAATAAAGCATTTTCTTCGTTTTTTTATTCAAGAATATGACAGCTGAATGAATTAAACCTGTATTAAACTGAAATAATCATCATGGATGGTACAGAAGATGAGGCAATCTATGAAGATTCTGATGATGATGATTCAGTCAATACTTCGGGAATTAAAGAAGAAAAGGATGATGAATCAGTCATTAATTAATTAATGACGTCATAGATATGTTTCCTAATGGGTGTAATTTACCGGTAGATAGCAATGATTCAGTTGAAGAATTTCTTGGCCACTATGATTAATAACATGCTTCTTTAGACAATCCCATTAAAAATGCTTTTTTCTAAATTTTTTGTCTCAAAATAGGGGTGCGTCTTATATTTGACAGTGGCTTATATTCGTCAAAATATGGTACATGAATGTCAGTTAATGTGATTTTTATTAATTTAATTTAAATTCAACTATGGTACATACCAAAACACAAATAGTGTCTTTCCTACATGCACACTGCTATTTAAATTAGCTTTCAGTGTCATCAATGATTTGTGTTGTGGTGTCTAATGATGTGGGTGATTTTGGTGCCACTAACTTCCAAATCAGTTGTCCCGTCATTGATTGGTTGGGCTGTCGACTTTCTTTAACATAGAAAGTATAGGGAGTTGACTGTCTAGGTCTCTTTAATCTGTGGTTAGCTCTTGCCAAATAGCTTGTTCGGCAACTGAGGCAAATATGAGTCCAAAATTCTGTTTGTGAACTAATTTGTTTGAAAAGTGAGTAATTTGAAAATCAAGGTTTGGCTGTACAAATAAAAAGTTCAGAATGAGTCTCATTAAGTAATAAATGTAATACATATTGCAATAACTATATATTATATGCAAATTTTAAATAAAAAGGATGTTCCTGTTATAAAAATTATGCAAATATATTATGTATTCACTTTTCACAAATATTAATGTTCAGTTATTAATTTGTATTAGATTACTGTATATTGAAAAATGTAACAGATGACAATGCAGTTTTACTATGATATTATAATTATAAATCTTGCTTGTATTTAATACTCTGTATAGATGAACACCATTAAATCAAAATACATAGGCTGTTTTTTTTTCAACCTCCAATAGTCCGTAAAACAAAGACAAGTGTAAATAACAAAATTAATTTATTACCAAAATATAGGTATAAACATGATTACTTTTCAACATAATCTCCATGAAGATTAAGGCATTTGTCTATCTGTGGATGAGCTTTGAAATCCCCTCTTCATAGAAAGTTGCCGCCAGTGATTGAGGTGGGCCTTAACATTGTTTTGAAGATTATTAGTCTCGAACCTCTGCCCTCCTAGCCACGTTTTTTAGTTCAGGAAAGTGGTGGAAGTGTGAAAGGTGACAGTCTTCACACATTAAAGGTGTGAAGACTGTCACCTTCTTTCCTGAACTGAAAACTTGCTAGCAGGGCAAGACTAATGACGATCTTCAAAACAATGTTAAGGCCCACCTCAATCACTGGCGGCAACTTTCTATAAAGAGGGGATTTCAAAGCTCGTCCACAGATAGACAAATGCCTCAATCTTCATGGTGATTATGTCAAAAAGTAACCATGTTTGTACCTATCTTTTGATAATAAATTAATTTTGTTATTTACACTTGTCTTTGTTTTATGGATCATCAGAGGTTGGAAAAAACTGCCCTCGTACATACTTTGAAAAATAACTGATAATTGATAACATTTTGTATATTTTAAAATAACTTTTAGTTACAAAATAATAGAGGAGAAGGTGGTATTATGGAACCACCCCATTTCGAACTGATAATAAAGGCGAACTGTAGCGGAATGTGGCTGAAATGAACTAGGAAGACATCCATAGCAAGGGGAAAACCCGTTTTACTTCAGTTAAACAGTTGTCCGCATTTAATCAGCAAATTTGTTTTTTTCAAAATTCACAAGTTTTGAATGCTAAGTGAATTTAATTATTTTTAAAATATAAATCGTGTAGTTGTAGGTTCACTGGTGCATGTATTCCATTCCAGAGACTTAGGGGTACATATTAATCTGTGTGATGTTCACGTTTTTTAAATTTTGGTCTTGACAGACATAAGTTAATTTGAGATGGCGATGCGTGAAATACGGACCCCATTGGTGCTTTTACAGTAATATGGAACTCAACTCCTTCGAACTTTCTATTTGCGAGCAGACATTCCTCCAGAGCAATTTGTGAAAAAGACACTAGGTAGAAAGTCAATTCTTCCCGAAAATATCGAAAAAGAGCTGCTGGAATATATATTGTTGATGGAGGTCATATTTTTCTATTATAAAAGCATTTTTACGATAAAATACATTGGAGTAAATAATTTGGTAATTATTTAACTTTTTTTGTCCTTTCCTATTTGTTTTTGGCTACATTAAAGCATTTTTTTGAAAATATACAGTAAGGTTCCATATTACCACCCGGTTTTCTCTAAGACTACTTTCTGACTTTTTGTACAAAAGCCTTCAAAAACCATACTTATAATTACACTAGCGAAAAATCCAATTAGGAACATTTAGATTATTAGTTACCAGTACTTTTCGCACAAAAAATGTGAATGTTGATACCTTGTTTACAATTCACTAAAATGTAATTGGGGTTCCATAATACCACCTTCTCCTCTACTCTGACAGAATAATAACTAAATAAATATACATGTTGGTTCATTTTTAATCAGTGCACTGGAATAACTTGAAAAATACACATCCTACAAAAATCATAGGCTAACATTTTTGGTTCAATCTTGTGGCCCCTTTGAAGTCTACCAGTTTCATCACAGCTGATGCCATAATTGGTGAAAATGGGTCAACTTCATTTTCTTAAATGGGGAATCTCCATAAAAAACAACTAATTACCGGTTAATATTAATAATAAAAGTTCTATGTCACTAAAAATAAACCAGCAAAAAATAAAAGAACCATTCACTTTGGAAATCAAACGTTTTTGTCCATTTAGAATTTAGAATACAAGCCTGAAGATGTCCTTTGGAAAGCAATGTTTTTGTCTATTTTTAAAAGTGAGGAATTCCTTTTGCTGGCTTACTAACACAGTGGAAATTTTATTGTGAATTGCCATTTTTTTTTTTATGATTCTACATAAAAAGCAAGTTTTATATAAAACATTTTTTGTTTTGTTTTGAAAGATGCACTTATTAGAATTTGAGTCCTTTTAAGCAACTGCTACACAATCTGTGGATATTTGTGAAGTTCATTGAAAAAAAGGAAGAAAAAAAATTAAAATATTCATTAGGAAACTTATTTAATGGAATCATTCTTCTTTTTTACAAGTAATGAACTGATAACTCATACAAAACTCATGCACAAGATATTGTGCATGAGTTTTGTATATTGTGAATTTACTCAATGTTTTCTTTTTTGCCATAAGAGAAAAACTGACAGGCACTCAAAACTGAGAAAGCATTACTATGTATGACTCATTTTTTTGTTTTGCACTAAACACAGGGATTCACATCAGCCTTTGTTTGAGTTCTCATTTATTCCTGTGTGATAGTAATGTTTCTTTGTTTCATTTATGCTAATTACTTTTCAATCATAGTTTCAAAAGTCAAAAGTAGTGATTCTGATAGCTTGGATAAGCAAAAGAAAAGCCATAAAAGTGCCTATTTTAAAGGAAAAAAAATTGCAATTTTAGATTCAATGAGAAAGGAAAAAGTTTGCTTCCAAAATATTTTAAATTGTTTTGATAATTTAGTGTCATGCTATTGATTGTTCATATAGTGTTTATTTGCCTTATTTGTATAGAAAATGTGTGATAAGTATGTTAGTATAGGAAATACTTAATAATTAATGGAGTTTGCTATTTTATATGAATTTCCACTTACATGTGGAGTCATGGAACAATTTGGCCATGTATAACAGGGCCCTACTGCATAATACAATTGATTAAAAAATTTGTACTATATTTAATTTGGTATTAAATGTATAAAAATGAATGTATTCAAAAATTTTTATTTTTTTTAAATACAGTAAATTGTATATTAATTATAGTTTTAATAAAATGTAAGTGCAAAAATTATAAATTATAGCTCTTGAATTAGTGTGATTTTAAAATGTGATTTTGTTATTGTATACAGAAAAATGTTTTTAATGGTTGCATTTATTTGTTGTATTCTTTAATGTGTTTATTATTTGTGGTTGTCAATTTTATAATTGTTCAGATTTTTGTATCTCTGTATACATGATAAACCATATCTCATATAACAACATTTTATTTTATTGTATTTTGATGCCATATTTTTTTTATAAAACCATTAAAATGAGACCATGTATATAATAAAAAAATATTTTTATCAAATTTTATTGTTTTATTTGTATTTAAATATAAATTGTATAGATCTACAGAACACAATTTGAGAGAAGAAGAGAATTTTGCTTAAGAAATATTTTTTTCACTAAAACAATAACCAACTTATGCATTGGATTAATCTTAAAATTGTTGGTTTACATTTCACATTAACATTTTAGAAAAGAATACAATAATATATCTAAATTTGCATTAATTTTATAAATAAGCATTCCTTATTATAAGAAAGGAAATAGTTTAATAAGATCAATTTAAGCAAGTCACATGAAATAACTGCAAAATTACATTTTAGTTTTTTTATGATTTAAAAGATATTGATAAATGATACGTTACATTTATCAAATACAAATTGAAATATATAAAATGTTAGAATTCTAAAGCCCATAATGAATTCCATCATATTCATAATGTGGTGGTCATTTTGTGATAGGTGAGCCTGATGTATAAGGATCAATGAAATAACCCATAAGAATTTCTGATCTTCCTACGTACTCGAACCCTGATCCCTAGAGCACTTATGATGAATATATGCTGAAGGCTAGAGAAATTCTTAAAGCTTTTCACCCAAAAATGCTCATATGTTGCTCATGGTCTCCAGCGATTTGCTGAAAATATAAGAATTCCAGCAATCAATGCAGTGAAAAATATGTTTCTGAAATTGCGCCTCAAGAATAAACAGAAATTCAGATAAACTCTAACATTTAGAGAAACTTCAAAATGGCCGCCACGGCAAGTTTTGACTTGAGGTACTGTACATTGTTGAACCTGCATTCTACTACGCAAATCAAATTTAAGAACTTGATAATATTGGTGAGAGAAAATATTTTAAAAAATTACGAGTAACTTACATGCTGATTTGTTTACTTCATTTTCGGGTTATTGAATCTGTGATTCTGATGAAGTTGCAGCAATTGGGGATGCAAAAGTTGCAATGTGTTGCTTCTCGGTTAAAGGCGGACATTAGTCCGAATTAATTTTGGAGATATTTTAAATCATATTGCCGACCCGGAGAGCAAAGAGGACAGCTGCTGGTGAGAGCTGTTGGTATCATCTATGAAATTAAGAATTTTCTACAGAATTTCAAAGATAATTGCAACAGAATATGAAAGAAATTATGAAAAGTAATTCAGATTGGCTAACAATAAATAAAATGCAGAAATTCTACCTGAAACTTGTAAGCCTACACTACAGTAGACCTTGAATATTCTCCAAGTGAAATCGATGCATTCGAGTATGCACCAATCACATCTTGCAATGTAGAGAAAAATTTGTCTCATTTTAAAAAATATTTTAGGAGAGAAAAAACTTTGTGAAAAAGTTTGTCTCTCAAAGTATTTCACAAAGTAATTCGGAAAAAAAGTGCTTTGGTGAGCTGCGCACTAGACATCTAAGAAAATTTAAAAAGTTCCAGGACAAATGTCGTTATAGAAATTCAGAATCATTCGATTCTTCTGTTCCTAACGAAGGCCATTCAATCTGGCCGAAAACGTTCGAAAATTTGAATAAAAAGGTGGCATTTTAAAGGTTTTTGTGGCGAGGTTTGAGTATCGGTTAAGTGCAGAAAGAGATGAATGGAAATACACACAATGCAATATATACAGATTTTTGAGTGCTTGTCCCTATTTTTATTATTTTAAAAATTAAGCAATATAACGAATATTCCATGGATGAATATGTAAAATAAATTACTATTTACACCAAATGTTAGTCAGTATATTAAAGAGGTTGCGACCGAAGTTTTCATCTTTAAAACGTGAACGTCGAACGTCAAGCGTCGCTATCTTGTAAGCGGCACTCGACGTTCGACGTTCACGTTTTACAGATGAAAACTTCGGCCGCAACCTCTGTATTATCTGTAGCACACTGTTCTATGAATCAGTTTGATTAATATTGAGGCCTTTTAAAAGCCTATTTTCAGTATATATATTTTTTAAAGTTATTATTATTATTATTATTATTAATTATTATTAAAGTATATAAATATTTTTTATAAATATTTATATACTTGTTTACTTGACTTTTATTATGTTACTATTTTGATTAATATTTTTCTTAGTTGATTACGCTTGTCTAAGAAACTTTTTCATCAACTTAATTCAATAAAACAACAATTCAAATGGTTTTATGCTTATAGTTATATTTACTTTGTATGTACACTGTATGCACACACGCCTAAGCATTCTGTGAAGAATATTAACTAATTAATTTTTGACTTAATGATTGCAAAACAGATGTGTTCTGGCATAAGAGCCTATTAGACTAAACTGGCCAGGCGTCATTCACAAAACTTTTAATGGTTATTTTCAAGAAAATTATGTTTTGATGTCATTACTTTATGGGGAAAAAAACCTTTTATGTAAATAATTTTAATATGTAAATTTAAATTAAATATTACATCACTTATAAATTTAACAATGATCAAAATAATAATAAATATTCATAAATAGCATATTTATTATTTAAGTTATGAATAATGACAATAGTTATAAAGTTACAAATTATTATTTTGCTATGATAAGGAAGTAAAACAAGTAATTAAATGATTTATTCTGCATTTTAAGTATAAATTTTTGGTTTGTTTTAATTTTTACAGAATACAGAATAAATGCAGGAAAAATTTTTAGTAAAGAATGCTTATCATAATTGATGTATAATATCAGTTTGTTTTCAAATTTTGGCATAATTATTTTCATTGCCATCCGTCTGTTCGTCTGTCCTTCCTTAATCTCGAGAATGGAGTTAGATAGATGAAAATCGAGATCAGATATGGAAATCTTAGAGGCCGGAGGACCTGATTAACAATATACGAACTTCCGATCTATTCCAGAAGTCACGTGATTTTTTAAAATCAAAACGATTAAAAATTGCAGCCAGGCATTGTAGCAATGTGAGAATAACTAAACGATTTTTTTATCTGAAAAACTTTTTATCTGCTGCTTCTAATTTAATTAATTCATTAAAAATATCATGATGATCAGATGTTTTCTAACATTTAAAAAATATGTTTTGTTTTTAAACCGTAAAACTAATTACTTTAGAAAAATTCTTCATTATCGTGACCGAAATCATTACTACAGCATTTAATCGATATGGAATAATCAATAGTGTCAATAAATATATCATACGGCTAATAAAATTCAATCGACAGAACATTAGCGATTTTTTAAACGGTCATTCTCTGCAGGATTTCAACTTATAAATATTTACTTCGTTTTAAATGGCAAAATTATTTAAATCTATTTTAATAGTGACCTTCATCGATGGTACATAAAATAAAATTTCCAATGTTATTACCAGTAAGTCAACCATTTATGTAATTTGAAATCATTTATGCGTGTAAACTATTGGATAATTATTTATTTTAAAGCTGCATTTAGGTTGAGACCGTACATTAACTATTATTATCTCCATCAACAACAAAAATCACGATAAGAAATTTTTTATTTTTAACAATATTTCTTTCATTCATTTTTATTCTTCGAATGCATCGTGTATAATTACCATACTTAAATCTTATATAGTAGAAAGTCTTTGTTTTGATACTAGTTATTATAATTTATACTTTAAAATTGATTGTAATGACTGGATCATACACGCTGACCATTGTTGAAAAATACAGTATTTTAAACAATTTTTAACGTTGGTAGAATTTATTTACTGCATAAAGCATCATTTCCGCACCATTTTTATTCCAAATAACGTTTAAAACTCTATACGAATGGTAGAAATAATTTAAATTGGTTTTACTAAAATAAATAAACAAACTGAAATGTTATGTATAAAAGAGGACAACAGCATTAATTTAGAAAATAGTTCACTTAAACGACTAAAGTAGCCGTTAAAAAATAATGAAAGAAAGGGAATTCGTATGTCAACTTGTGTCCTTGAATATTATTGTTTCTTCCGCATATCGAAGCCGCACCTTTATAGACCTACGTGATTATAGCTTTGTATCCCGTATATTACGCTGTTTTGTAAGATTCATTTATAAGATTATATCTGTGAGAAAGCAACGTAAGAGTCGATATAAAAAAGAGAATTTAATTTAAAAAATTCCTTGTAAAAATCTTATAAGGGTCTGTAACAGACCCGTATGCAGGATTTTTCAAAGGGTGGGGGAGGTTTAAATTTTTACAATATAGGTAGTCGTATATTAGAGTAGCTTAACACAATATAGTATACTAAGAAGGAACTGAACTGATCCAAATAGGAGAGTTACACATCCAAACTCCTCATTTGCATGGCCTTGGTCTTAACTCTACGCGATTTATACTGTATATAATATGGGATTAAGTTTGAGACTCAGATTTAATTCTATAGACGTCTAACGCCATCTGTTATTATAAATTTAATGATTTTTTTAGAGTAATGATAACGAATTATGATAAAATACACGTAATTTATCCCGATCGGAAGTCCTAATTACGTAAGCACTTGCTTAACGTATACGTTTTTTTAGAACGTGTTTGGAATTCCAACGTCTCGGTTAACGTTAATCTAACATAGCATCGCGTCAGAGACGAAGAATCAGAAATAAAAACGAACAATCTAACCGGAATATAGCAACAATTGGTTATTGTTGGTTAGCTATCCGTGAAGACATTTGTACCACTTTTTGGAAAACCGGTTGCAATATTTTCATATATTTTCCATCCATTTTTAAAGCATCAAGGATAGTAATTTTCTTATTTTTAATTTTAACGATAGTTCTTTTATTTCGAAGGGGGGAAAATTGATACGTTAATTATATTTGAAAGTAGCACATGGCTCCATCTGTCACATAAACGTGAAACTATATGGAAAAAAGTGCGTTTTTTAAAAAAATTACATCGAAAATTTTGTCGGGTCAAGGCATTATAAATTAACAAAATGTGTTAGGGAATGAAACACCTGTTGAACGTGTTGAGCGTGGCTTGAATCCAAGCACGAATTCTTTCGGTTATTAAAGAAGTGTTACAAACTTCTGTTATTTATAGACAAGTAAAGACATTCTCTAAGTATTATGTAAATTAAATTACAGCTGTATATTTTGATAGATATAAAACACTAGAAGAAACTTTCTATATACAGGATATACAGGCCTACGTATAGTTATAACCATATATCATTGATATGTTTCATTAATAAATTATTGTAGTGCATTTCATATTTTATATAGGCCTATTTAAATAAAAATCTACCCTAACTTTTTTTTCATTTTAAGAGACTGAGAAAGAGTAGAACGCGGATGTGGAGCGGTTGTTTACATGGATGATATTAATTTCACTCACAAAGGATTTGTCTTTTGTGTTAAAGTTTGGAATTATATCCATATATCCGCATCAAATGTCCCAATTAAACTTTACCACGCCAAATGAAACTCGTTTATAAAATTTTCCTGTTTGGTCAAGGACATTTTAAATGGAGGTACCCCATCAAAAAAATTATGTATACAGCTCCTTACTGTTAATGACATTCAAATCTTAATAATAAATAAAATAATTCGAACATCCTTCACGTAGTATGCAAGCAAAGAAAGAGCTGTGTGAGCAAAATTTTCTATGGAAGAATAAATTAATTATTTAATTAAGGTTGGCGACTTATTAAAGTGGCAAGTTTTTGGTTACGGGTATATGTATATATATTAAATTAATTCTCATTAAAATCACTGTAATCAATAATCGGTATATTTTTTTGTACTTCATCCGAATAGGAAAATGTTAACAAAGGGAGATAATGTTTTTAGACAGGATAAGAATACAATAAACCAAGTTGGAAATACATTCCATTCATTTTGGAGGTAAACCCGATACTGTTTACTAAATTAATTCTTCAAAAAGCGTATCTACAGTATATACATATAAAAAAAAATAACACGATAAAAATGGCAACAGGATATCGGAACGGCATTCCCACAACATTTGAACCAATGTGGAGACATTGCGTGCATCTTTCGATGTAAATCAGACAGATCTACCACGTGTCATCTGTAAACCCTCTTAATAAAATGCGTTCCTCAAACCGGTCCAGTGACTGCCTTCCCTACCTGTACCTAAGAGCAGGTGGATGGTCCCGGCAATCCTGCATTGTCTGCCGCTTTTTCCATTCAAAAACACAGACCAGTCATACCAACCTATGCGCATGCGTCTATTCAAACATGACAAAGTTTTGTGCAGGAACTGAGAACAAATGAAAGAGTAGAGAGAGAGTGAGTATGTCACCGCTTCCAGGTAAATAATAATGTGTTAATTTGGCAATCGTTCACTATGAGTCGGTGTTACTCCGACTGTAGAGACTTAACATGGTGGTCTCTTGGAATTTATTACTGATGGATTTAGCACATGTTTTGTCGTATAGTTGTTGGCATGGCTAAGCACTTGTTATTAAAATTGTTTCTGTGTTTTCTGTTTTGGTCACCCTGTACGGCTCAAGAGAATTGGTGCTACAGTGCCGGTGGAGTAGCTGGCATTGTTATCGCTACTGTCATTGTCACTTTGGTGTTTAGTAGTTTGAGCTTGGCAGCTGCCTGGTATTTTTCGAAACGGAGAAAAGGTATGTTTGTTTGATTCTTCTACCTTTTTTGTAGTCATGTATATACTTATATGCTTTTGTATACGACATTAATTTTAATATGTTTTTAAATTTATAATTAAACTCATAGGAAACAACAATTTAAAGTTATCTGATTTTAGCCAGGGACAATGACCACACCTATTATAATTCTAAATGCTTTTTTTTTATCATTTCCTTTCACTCATTATGATTAACTTTTAGGTCAAATGTAGAACAATGTGTTAAATTTTTTTTACTACTTACTAATCTAAATATTGATTGTGAGAAGCGGATTAATTCCCACGACTGAGAACTCAAATTTTCGAATTTTTGAAGGCGACAATTTTAATAATTTACCAATTATTATTAAGTAAGGAATTAATGTGGCATGACTTCATGCTTCCATGACCGCTTTATTATTTGGATATTCAAATCTGCTTAGAAAAAAAATGTAGGATATATTAACGCGAAAATCGTATTAAAACTGCAAGGAAGCTTAACATCGTATTTATATATGCCAAAGATTCATTTTATCGGGCGCCATAAAGCATAACAATATTATAATTTATTCGGCTTATCTGTATTGCCTCATTAGTAGATTTAAATTAATCACGCATTACTCGAATAACAATCAAGTTTATCTATAAAGAGTTAACTCGAATCTATTTATTTATATTTTATTTATTACCGACGACAAAGGGATAATTATACAGCTAAAATTACTTAAGAACGGTGTAATTTATGACATCACAGAAGTAAGATTCAATCTTAATGACGTCAGCGGGTAAGTTTCGAGTGACGTGTTTTGTGTTGCGAAAGAAATCAGAAATTAATTACGGTAATGTTTTTTAATGATTAAATTTAAAGTTAAATTTTTAAAAAATGGTTCCTATTATTATTATTATTTTTTTATTAATAAATTATCGAAAAGAAAAAAAAATCGTCTGCTTAGTCAGAAACGATTAAAACGCACCCTGCTGTTAAAAAACGAAAACATTTCTACAACTCGTCTGTATTTTGTAAGCTACGTAAAATTTGCTAATTAAATAACGCATTATTTTAGCATGGACAAGATAATTTCTAACAATAATGTTTGAACAGTGATAAAAGCGCAAAGTCACGCACCATAGTGATTTTCTAATGATTGGATGGAAGGGAGGCGGATCTCCTGACCTCAAACGATGTTTCGCTTCCTGCGACATTCAAACGTAATCAATGTAGATGCGTGATTTTCCGGTAGAAACAATGATTACTCTTATTCTTGATCTACGTAGTTTATTCGTTTCATTTTTGTCATTCTTGCACGGGGTTCATAACCTTTAAATCGTCGGGGAACGAGGTCAATGGTGTGGATGACTTTTTAAATAAAAATACACACATTCTTTCCTTTAAACGTGAGTTTTAAGTGTTTAAAATATTGTTTCAGTCTCCGCTCACATCGTTCAAGGGGGTGAAGTTGTGCAAAAAATCGGGACCAAACCGAATTTTGCCTTCGATAATCCGTATTTTAGAAACGAAGATGATGCGGCGTACGACACTCCCGACAAAGGTAAACTTATTTTATTATATATATAACGTTTTTTAGTTTACCATTCGGATGTAAAAGACAGGAAAGTTACCTTTTTTTCTGTGAAAGCAGACGACAAACTATTTTTTGACGTAGCAGACGACGTAGTGCACGTGACTGGCATGCAAACGTCATATTACTGTATTCCGGATGTCGTGACGTCATTAACTACGTATTTAAATACATTGCAAGTTAATTAATTTTAAATAGTTTAAAAAATTCAAATTGATTTTTAAAATTAATTAATAAATTTTTCAGTGTCACGTCCTTATTAAAATTCTTTTTCTTTTCCTGTAGCGCACGACGGACATTTTTCAAATGTACCCAATGGAAAGGTAAATTTTAAGTGTTTTTTTTAATGTATTAAAGTGTTTTTTTTTATTTTAAAATTTTGTGTATAATTATTACTTAGGCGAATACCGGAAGCAAGGGCAAAAAGGCCAAATCATCGAAATCTAATCCCTTTACGTCCGTTTTTTACACGACCAAAAAGCAGAAAACTATGGACGATTCGTGTCTTACTATGGTGAGTTAATAAAAATTTATCAATAAATCGCACGCGACTACAAAAATTTTTATTTATTTTTCTTCCCCACTCGTAACACTACCTGGTTTTTCTTTTTTGGCCTACTACCCGTTTTAAGTTCAACAAAATGAATAAAAATAGATCATGCAGTACGTAATCAAACCAAAGAAAAACAAAACAAATATAAATAAATTAGTCTGTCATAATGGGATGTATTTAGAATGTTAATTATAATGGTAATTGAAGTGTTTGTTAATTATTTTTTTAATAAAATAATAGAGTTTAAAAGTTCTTTCCGGAACGTTGAGTGAAGATCAATTTGCTTGTTTTTTATTTAGGATTTTAGTATTATTAATTTAATATTTTTCTAAATATACAATGGAGACTACAAAATCTTGAAATGATCGCAATGTAAGATATGATCTGTTCAAGAAATAAAAAAATTAAGCATTAATAATAACTTATGATTATATTACATTATTAATTGTAGGTTTTCTGGACTTTGTTTCTAATTTTCTTATCAAAATTTAGGAGTTATTTCATTATCTGCCTTAATTTTCTTTCGGCAGTATTTAATTTTTGATGTTAAAATATATTTAGTTTATAAAATACATAACATACAGTATTTACAGAACATAATCTATATTTTATGCACTTGACTGAATCTTATTTGGAGGTTACATTTAGAATCAATGGGATTAAAATGACTACAGATTTTTATTTATTAATAGTTTTGACATAAACAGAATCCTCATATATTCTTAAAAAACAACTTTTAAATTTAATTAAGATATATTTTAAAACATTTAAAATATTTATTAAAATATTAAATGCATTGAGTGGGTCAAATAAACACCACTTTTCATTATTCTTGTTCTAGAGATTTACATATGTTAGCGTATATTGCTTGTTTTTAATAAGCATATAATTGCGATTTAGTATCATGCCGTTTTACATCATGTCTGGCTTGATTTAACATTGATATTCATGAATATTTTTAACATAGTCATATATAACTATAATTTATTGTTCTTTCCTCTTCTTACGCATCTTGTCTGTTGCGATCAGGAAGGAGTTTATCTTTCTTCAAGATGTAGGTCTATCTGTAGTTATTGTTTTTTTATATTTGTCGGATTTGTTTTTAGACGAGTTTTGATTTTAATCACTGAAACTACTTCATACGATATCCCTTGGAAAGCAACAGAACCAGTAAGTGATGCTCCAATCGATGGTAGTTAAAGTTATAATCTACGTAAACCAGTAGGCCCAAAGCCTCTATAAATTGATAAGACTATATAATATACTAATATAGGCTATAACCTGTAGCAGCAACTGTAAACCTTTTTAAGGTGGGTCAAAATTGAATTCGAAATTTATTAATTCCAAATCGCGGATCAAATATTAAATTTTGAGTAATATAAAAAAATAAAGTAAAATTTGTATTTTTTGTTATTTAATTTTTTAAATATGTGTCAAAAAATAACAATTAATATAGTAACTCAATACTGTATATTATTTCTTTATTATTTTCTTTTCACTTCAAGAGATAATGCGAATTATAAGGGGAACAAATATTTTGTTTAATGAGAGATTTGTTATTGTTTAATTATCTGAGATTCGTAATTAGAACCCTTTAAAACATTTCATGACAACTGTTGGGACTTTGATTTTAAGTCTGCATATGTAGTATGTAGATTAAATATATATTATATAATTATATGTATTACTATATATATATTTTATAACGTATAAAAACCTAATACTGTACTTTTTAACATTTAATGTAGGTACAATACCTTTTTAATACTGTCACGCGGGTCAAGGGTTCGCCATCATTGGCCATATTATTTATAGGCTATAGGTTTATAGGAATTATATACAAGGAAAACTGATTTTAGTTTTGCAAATGTTTTATCATTTAAAAATCAGAAGACAGATGTTAAATTGACTATAAAATAAATTTATTTAAATATCTAGAAATATTATTTCTAAATAAAATCTATAATATAAAAAAAATTGCCAAACAAATTTTACATTAATAGCTTCTTGCGTTTATATTTTAAATTTTGATATTGTAAGGCAATAAATATCATACTTAATTTTATTGTCAATTTTATAATTTAATGATCTGCTCGAAACATTAAATAATTAATCATCAATTCAATTATAAAACAATTTAAAATTACTGTTATATAAAACTTACTTAAATTAAATAATTTTAGGAACCAGAAAGGACCGTAGTATCCTTGAAAGGACACGATTTTACCGGTCTTGGATTTAATATTTGTGGTAATATGAGAGACGGAATTTTTGTAAAAGATGTATTACATCGTGGTCCTGCAAGTGAATCAGGACAAATTAAAGCTGGTAAGTCTTTATGATTAAATAAAACATAACAATCAATGTTTTCCTAAAATGCATAAAATTTCTTTTTTAAGGTGACAGGATAATTAGTGTAACTGTGTCCTTTTCAAATATGGTGTATGAGGATGCTCTTACCATTTTGAGTTATGCTTCTCCTTATGATGTGCGTTTGGAATTAGAATCTCCCAGAGATAAGTCGTCCTCAATTCAACAACAAAACAATGCTAAGAGGTTAGCCTCCTCTAGTTTTAGTGGAGGAGGTCATCGTCTTTTTCATCCACTTTATCGTAGCCAATCCATCGATGATCTAACACAAATAGGAAAAGATTCTTATCCGGCTCATGGTCTGGTACCAAAGCGATCTCAAAGTATGGGTATTGCAGCCCAAAAACTTAAATCTCATTTTGAAGCCGAAACCATTCCAGCTAAACCAGTACCGGTTACTGGTTCTTTAAATGAAAGAATGTTAGCTCAAGTTATAATCGAAGATACGAAAAGGAGAAAAGAATTGGGAAATGGTAATTCTGAATCGGACGAAATGGATTCGATTCAGTCTTTAAATGGTAAACATTTGGGAATAAACGATTCCTTTAGGGAATCGTTGAAACTTGACGCCCACATTTGTTCTTTAGCAGGAGAAAGTGCAGCTATGAAACGAAGAACACCACATACTCCGCCGCCAAATTTGATTCAAAGTATCGTTTCTATTGAAACTACTGCCCAAGTACATCAAACTGATGACAAGGAATCTGCAGCAAGAAGTGCAGAAAGCCAGAATTCATTACAGGAGAAATGCGAATCATCAAAAAGTAATTTAGATCTTACAGAAAAGAAAAGTTCACTGAAACAAAAATCTATAAACGATAAATCACAAAAAGATGCCCAACGAGGTTATAATAGCAGTTGGAATCAGTTAGAAAGGACTCATTGTTCTGGTCGACACGGTGAATCTCCGACGATATTAAAAGTGCAAGTAACATCACGTCCTCCTGGAGATACCGAACAGAGTAGAATTTCAAGAAGCAACGGACTTGCATCTACTTCCGTTCACGTTTCCGGCATCCCTTCGGTCTCACGTCAACCGGAAAGAAATCAAAAAGAAGTTATTGAAATTACAGAACGTGAATTAGATGATGTCATGATGTCTCATAGACAATTTCTTTTACGAAAGGCCAATGTTACTGGTTCTCCGGCTGGTTTAAAAAAACCAGCTGAATTTGAAAGTTGGAATTATATGGAAGAAGAAAATAGAAAGCGAATAAGTAGTTCTCCAAAACGTGGTTCTAGTGGAAGATGGAAAAACTACGAAACTGGAGAATATAACACAAGAACTAATGATAACGGATATCCAAATACTATAGTGATTCCTAGCAGTAGATCGTCTTTTCGTGTGACGTCGCGTCCAGGCACACCACCCCCACAATTAGAATCGCCCACAAGCCCTAGTATTGTTAGCCATATGCGGCTTTGATATAAAAAGAAAAACTAAATACATTATGTACATAGCTAAATTCACGATTCATTTTATTAAGTTTTTTTTTCGTAATTCCAAAATGTTTTCGTTACGTTTTTACATTGTTAAATATAACGTTATATTTTTTAATGCATATACAAAATAAAGTTGCTGCTTTGTTTTAAATACAAAAAACAAAAATTTTAAAAGGTTATCAAACATTAAACTTACATAGAAGTTTATACATCGCATCACACATTAATTTTTGATTGTATCTGGTTATACTTGCGTACATAAATCGAAACGAGCATCTTATTTGTTAAAAGAACCTAAGAAAATCTAAAAAATGTTATTGATAATATTGCAGAAATTATTCTGAGATTTTGAAAAATGTTTTTATTGTATTAACCTTGTGAGTTAAATAGAAACGTGATAAATTTTAAATGTGATGAACAATGATCTATTGTTAAATTATACAGCTACTTTACTTTTCAGCTGCAGATTTTTTATGATGAATTTTTAATATTTATTTGTCGTAGCCGTCTATTGTGTCATTNCATGTAAATGAAAACTGCATAAATGGAGCCATGAAGTCACATTATGAAAAACAACTCCACTTTAATACTTAATAATACAGCACCTGTAAGTGATAGAATAATAAACTCTATATATAAAATGAAGTAAATTTAATAAAATTTCAGAATTTATTTTATTCCTCTTGATGTAGTTGTACAAATGTTTTGTTTATAATTAAACAAACAGAGATGCTAACACAACAGAGATGCTAAACTGATCACCTTTCACAAACCATAAGACATACAGTATTTCATACACAATATCTCTATCATATGTTAAATACATTATAAAGAAAATATATAGAAAAAATACGAGCATCATAATCTACAGAACACTATCATTCCAAGCTAAATATATAGACATATTTGTCACTGTCTCCTAACTGTAGTTCCATTGTCAATTTTTACAACAATAAATATGACTACTACACAAATGTATATGAGATTGCAGAATAAATTAAATCAGGAACTCCCAAATTTGCATAATTATAATATGTATGCAAAATACAACTATACATACAATGTATGTAAAGTTAAATTAACAGATTTAGTCCTAAAAATTTTAAATTTATGCATTGTAGTGGGATCTAATATCTAGTTGATTGATCGTGTAAAATTTAAAACTTTTCAGCTGCATTAAAGTGAATTTGTGCAAATGGAGACTGCATAAATGGAGGTATTATTGTTTATGAATTTTAAACAAAAGTGACAGTTTCCTGGATCATATTATTATTGTGATTTATAAATATAATTAAAAAATAAAATATTAAAAAAAATTAACCACGATAAAAGAAAAAAAAAAATTATTTATTTATACCTGTCTCTATCATCCATTACTACTCCCTCTTCCGGTGATTTTCGTCTGCATCCCAGACATTAACAAAGATGGCAGTTGACATTAGAAAGGAAAACTCAATGAGAAAGACGGACACTTCCGTCGCTAAAATGCGCTGGAATTTATTAGCAAAGGTGAGATTATTCGCATTAACAATTCGTAAGCGTTTACGATATGACTCGAAAAATAAACATTAAATTCGAATTTTGCGCGAAATTAAATGATACCTTAAGATTTGAATGAGAAGTAATGTTTAAAATGATGTCAAAGATGCATTTTTATATTAAGAATGGCGTTTGATATTTAAATAGGAGCGATGTTTCGAACGATTAAGTAGAAGAAATTTATCTGGATTTAATATTAGAGATGAAGATCTAAAAATAGAATTTGAAGTACGTTTATTGTTTTCACAATAAAATATTTGGCTTACGTCTTCTTCCTTTTGCTGTTTAACTAATACAAATGTTTATTTTTAAAATACAAATTTAATTAATTTATAATAATATTTTATTCCTAATTGTTCACTCGCTACTTTAGTCTGAAAGTATATTTATTCATTTTCTTTGGTTGAAAATCAATATTTTGTAATTACTAAATACATATAAACATTAATATAATTCAACAAAAACATATTATTATTTTTATTTTTTTTACAGATAGTTTATTTTTCTTATTTTTGATTTGCTTTTTGCCCTTGTATTACTATAATTGAATAAGTGAGTGCTGAGTTTTGGCTCTGTGGAGGGCTTATCACATGCTGTTGACTGGTAGTGCACCTATGGGGCCAAGGGGTCACAGGCATCCTCCCAAGAAAAAAGAAAGCAAATAATGGAAAGTTTCCAAAATTTTTTCCTATTTAAAATGAATTTTTTATTTATATTATGTCATGTCTTCTATTTCTATACTACCAATGAATTAGCAGTCATGTAAAAGGTGAGAATTTTATTGCATTTGCATTGGATATTTTTTTAATCCATTGAATTCAGTTTCCCAATATTAAATTTTGAGTGCGCCACTGTTGTTGACACAGCCAGAGAAATTGCACAGAAACAATAAATAACTGGTGTTTGCCCATTTCTGTGTGATTTATCTTATCATGCACTGTGTCAGTAGTTTGTGATAAGTCCTCTGCAGAGCTAAAACTTAGTGCTCACATATTTGATTATTTTTTTTATTTTTGATTTGACTATATTATACCAGTCTAGACAAATAAATAAATAATAATCTTAATAATTGAATAAATATCAGAAATTACATTATAGCAAAATTATATATAAAACCTTAATTTTTTTAAGTCTGTAGACTTTTATTTGGACAAACGTGATACAAAAACTGTTTAGATTGAAGATTAGATCCGTAAAGATAAGTTTATAATCACTATAAAAATGTATTATTCTGATTGCGAATTTATAGGCCCAAAAAACCTTTATGCATATTTGTTCTAATAAAAGTACTTCATATTTATTGAGTTTTGAAAAGAGGAGTTTATTTTTAGATACTTGTCATAACTAAATTGATTTACCAACTGTCCTTTAGAATTTATTTTTATATTATACTTAAGGAAAAAGGAAGGGGGGGAAAAAATGTAAGTGGTAGCATTAATAAATTTATTTGTCTATATTTACTTCAGATTTGAACAGAATTTATAATTCAATATTTTTCAGTTATATTTAATTACATCTTCATTTATTAATTTAAAACATCAATAATAAACTAAAATTATTTTAAATAATTTCCTGCAAGAAATAATATGCTTATCTTTAAAATATTTATGAAATGATTGTATAGGATGTATTATCATTGAAATAGCAACTTTTTTTGTTGTCGAGTATGTTAAATACTAATATTTATTAAGTTTAAACTGGAGTTAATTATAAACTTTTAAGAGTGATCAAATTAAATGTATTATATAAAACATAACATTAAGTGATTTTATAATATTTGTAACAAATTTTGACAAGTCATTGTTCGTTATACCTTTGACTTCAATCCTGCTTCAGATGTTTGTTCAGCATATTTTAATTGGAATAATATATCACTAGGTTGCAATATATAAAAATAATTCTGCCATATTCTGCATGATTCTAAATCTAAATTTATTTTTTATTAAAAGACAGTTTTTTAAAACATTTTATATGAAGTTTTAAAAAAATATATATTAGTTAATTTTTAATATGTCATATTACATTTTAAATTTATACTATTATTATATATTAAATGATATTTATTTATAAAGTTAAAATAAGAACCTTAGTCTAAGTTTAATATTCTGCATAATTGTTATAAAAATAAAATTTGTGAATCACATTGCCTTGTGAAAAAATTTATTAGATGTAATCAGGAAATTTTCTATCAGATTTACCTTGAATATAGAAATATATATATGTGCCAATAATTTCTTATACAGTAATTCTTCCATTTATGCAAGTAATTGGTTCCACAAAAACAGCATGTAAATGAAAACTGCATAAATGGAGCCATGAAGTCACATTATGAAAAACAACTCCACTTTAATACTTAATAATACAGCACCTGTAAGTGATAGAATAATAAACTCTATATATAAAATGAAGTAAATTTAATAAAATTTCAGAATTTATTTTATTCCTCTTGATGTAGTTGTACAAATGTTTTGTTTATAATTAAACAAACAGAGATGCTAACACAACAGAGATGCTAAACTGATCACCTTTCACAAACCATAAGACATACAGTATTTCATACACAATATCTCTATCATATGTTAAATACATTATAAAGAAAATATATAGAAAAAATACGAGCATCATAATCTACAGAACACTATCATTCCAAGCTAAATATATAGACATATTTGTCACTGTCTCCTAACTGTAGTTCCATTGTCAATTTTTACAACAATAAATATGACTACTACACAAATGTATATGAGATTGCAGAATAAATTAAATCAGGAACTCCCAAATTTGCATAATTATAATATGTATGCAAAATACAACTATACATACAATGTATGTAAAGTTAAATTAACAGATTTAGTCCTAAAAATTTTAAATTTATGCATTGTAGTGGGATCTAATATCTAGTTGATTGATCGTGTAAAATTTAAAACTTTTCAGCTGCATTAAAGTGAATTTGTGCAAATGGAGACTGCATAAATGGAGGTATTATTGTTTATGAATTTTAAACAAAAGTGACAGTTTCCTGGATGAGTGGAAAAAGAATGGAATGAAATGAATAAAATCATTCATGTACGAAACCAATGTTTTTTCAAAGTTTGATTACTCAGAATTTCATGAAAATGTTTCATATCAAATTTGAAACCAGAATAAAAATTAAAATTTCACCAAAAACTTGTTACTATATATAAATAGTTTAACTATATTTGATCAGCCATGCTATTATTTTTTATAAATGGAATAGATATAATCTTATTTCATTAAGACATTGCAAAATTTTTAAATATTTTGTTGTTTTAGATAAAAATATTATGCTTTATATATTTGATATATAACAAAATATTTACAACAAATAGAGAAATTTGTGATTAAATCTATTTTATAGATTCTTTATAATGTAAGCTTTACAGTAATTTAAATTTATTTTGAAGTACCATAGTTTATATGTTGTTACTTTCCTGACTGTTATAGAATATAACATAGGGAAAATGTGATTAGTCAAAATTTAACTCCCCCTAGTGTTTTTTGCATTTTTCAACATTGTGACCCACAAGCTCAAAATGTAAAAAAATAATAAATAAATAAAAATGAGCAATTATCATTGTCACAATGTCAGGCTGTAATTTTAAATCATATTTTTAATTAATTTAAAATATATGCTCACCACCTCAAATTAGTAGTGGCTTGCCCCTGTACATCATGTTTTTCCTTTAACAATAGTCTTTTCATCTATCTAACACCTTTCGGGGGAATTTTTGAATTGAAATAATTGAATTCCAGTTTGCATCGGAAGTTCTTATATAGTTAATCGAGGCTTCCTGCCCTAAGGTTTCCATATCTGGCCTCATCTTTCATCTAACTCTGTTCTTGAGATTAATGAAAGACAAATGGACAACAGTGGGAATTTATAGGTCTACAATTTTCAAATTACAGCCCAATAATAATAATAGTAACCTTACAAAATTCTGTGATGATGTTTATTTTGCATTATATTTCAGGACTGAATTGACCAAAAAGTTTGAAACATGGTGGGATTATTTCTATATATGAGGTATTGATGCTGTTAAATTTTGATGGTTAAATGTCAACAGAGTTGTGTCATATCTTTGAGTGGGGTTGGACTTAATGAAAATGTCACTCTTTATTGGCATTTGCAGTTGTTTTAGAAAGTCATCTCTGCTCTCAAAATTATGTCTTTCTCTTTGTTATAATTAATAATATAAAAATTAATTTTCAATAAAATTTCGTAACAGATGGCATCATACATAATTTTAACTTTGAGCTTGTGCCTGTGTTTAAATTTAAAAGAAATTTGTTGTTTCAATTTCATATTGTGATATAATTGAAAACTATTGGATTTTTTTTCCTGGTCTCCTTAACCTACTGTTCAAGTGCCAGGAAAGTCAAGCAAGAGCCCTTGCCCACTTTTTCTATGTGATTTTGTTATCTATCTATATAAAGTTACTTAAAGCATTTTATTTTTGTTTTTAATTTTAATAATGAAATGATTGCATTTATTTTGTTTAAAATATTTCATAATTTAGTGATTTTTATTTCTTTAATAATTAAAAAGTATTAACTACATTAATCATGTATTCATGAGTTTGATTCCATCTGAGCCATATTTTTTTTTTTTTTAATTTATATACTACTATAAATTTTTATTTAAATATGGTGTTGTATAGCTTTCTTAGTTTTATAAAATTAATTATATTTAATTTTATTAGTCTAAATGTAGTAAGTATTGTTACTTTTTATTAGACTAATTAAAATATAATACATTCAATAAAAATTTGGGGGAAAAAAAAACTTAAATTAAGCAGATGGCAATGGGTAAAAGGAGGGAATTATCCATATAGGAAAGCGAAATTATTCTCAGTCTATGGAGAGATATATATTTATATGGGGATATAGCATCTTTATCAAAGAATATTATTAAATGATTATATTATATAATAGAGATTCTAAGGATAATATATCAAGAAGTTATTTGCTGCAAAAACTTCAATGTACAGAAAAAAGTTTCTCATAAATACAGTAGAGCAAGGAGCCTGACTTAATTTAAAGTAATTCAAAACACAGCTTGAAGAATCATTTGGCACTGTAGTACATAAATCTACATTAAGCAGGACTTTGCATAAAGCCCAATATAAAGCATGCATTGCTGTCAGAAAACTCCTCATTTTAAAAATTTGCCAATTGTAATTCATTTTCGTATAAAATATTATAAAAGTAGCCCATTGGGTACTGGAGAAATGTACTTTTCTAAGATGAAAGCAAATTTGATGCCTCTGATAGTATTGGTAAAAAGTATGCGTGGAGGCATGTAGGAGAAAGATAGCTTTCAAGAATATGAAGTGCAGGGAACAGTTAAATATGTGGGTAGAAATGTGTTTATTTGGAGCTGTATGTCAGCAGTTGGAACAGGAAAATTGGAGTTGGAATTGTGCATCGATGGATTGCCTATAATATTTCTCATTTTTTACTGACTTCTCCACAATCACCTGACACTCCGCAGAATATCTATGTGCAGAGTTTAAAAATAAACTATAAAATTTTGAAATCAGAGCAAAACAACAGTTAAGAGTTTTAGTCCAAGAATGGGAAAAAATTTCACCAGACTTTTATGAAAAAAATAGCATTAAATGTACATCACCTACAAGTTATTATAGATGCTAAAGGTGACAAACAAAATATTAAATAAATGTTTTATTTACTTAAATACTGTTTGTATTCACATTTTTGCAACACTACTTTTAGTGAATTACTGTATTATTAAATTATTTCTTTTCAAAATTTATTACAATACTATTATTTTTGTACTATTAATATACTTAAATATTACAAAGAAGATGATAATTAATAAATTTATTTTCTGGAAATGTAATTTTCAAAATTTTCACTCTGCATGCACACTTTTGTAACTCACTGTATATACAATTGAATAATCTATTGCTTATAGCCCTTAATTAATGATGTTTTATTTAAAGTCTGTATTAATTATACACGTATATACATGATGGCTTATCACACCAGTATGATAAGATCCTCACATATATATGTGTATAATTAATACAAACTTTAAATAAAAAATCACTGTATATATGTCATACATACGGTATATCAATATAATAAACATTGATTTAATTAATACTTTCACTTTAATTAATATTACAAATGATTTTGAATTTGTGTTATATTTGTACATTAATAGCTAAATAAAGAGAGCTATTATCAAGCAATATTTATGTTTTTATTTATTCTATATTTTTATAGTTTTATCTTTATTGTGCAAATAGAAATACAGTACTGTTGTAACTGATAATTCTTGCTATATTACTTTGCTGTTTAGTTTCTCTAAATCTTTCTTATTGTTTGGACAAAACTGTTCTACAGACCAATTTTATTATTATTCATTACTATATGTTGTCTAAGAAAATTATTGTGAAGCTAATTTTAAAAAGCAACAACCAGTCTATATCTTTATCCAACATAGTCTATAATTTATGAATATTTGTGAATAATTTGATGGTAGTGAATGATGGTAGTGAATAATTTGATTGGATATTTTATCATGTAATTTCAAACTTATAAAATTTTTGTGATGTTTATTTTAAGAACTAATAGATTGCATTATTACTTGTCATTAGTTCAGAATGGAAACAGATTCATTAATAAATCCATCACAACAATCATCTGAACAGAAAAAAAATAAAAATACTACTGTATTTTTGTGTGATACAAACAGATCATTAAATCTCTTTTCGAGAAGAGGCTTCAGACATTAATAAATACTTACTTTTATTTTAATTATTTACATCCAACATCATTTTGAATAATTTTATTGTAATTATTATGAAACTTATATTGTTAATGATATGTTGATTACAACATATTTTCTTAGGAAGTTCATTGAAGTGTATAATAAGCAGAACATTAATATTATATGTATGTATTATAAAATGATTTAATATAAATAAAAGAAATGATCTTGATTGATTGCATAATCTAAAAAACAATTCTATTTAAATTTAAAAAGTACATGATTATAAATCATCTATCTATAGTTGTCTATTATTATTTTCATCTCATTCTGCTGTATATCATAATCATTCTATGAATATCACATCACCTCTATTGGAACAGTCTTTGTCCTTTACCATGATGAGACAATGAATAATTAAGGTATTAGAATGAATTAAATTTCTTACAATACTAGAGAAGCATTTGACTGGTTGTTATACAATAGTCTATCATTAGTATTAGTGTTAATAATTGCTTTACAAAATAAGTGGTTTTGTAATGATCATGTAATGGAGATCTCCTGGGATTTACTCACGTTGGTGGTAAATTTTAATAAGCATTCTAAAAATATATTAAACTAAAATTAATTTTTATCATTTTCAGTTTAAGTTATTTATATTATATTAAAATAGATCTTCAGGAACATTATTACAGAATGGCAATTCTATAATAAAACAAAAGTTGAATAATAAAACAAAATCTAAGGATAATATATCAAGAAGTTATTTGCTGCAAAAACTTCAATGTACAGAAAAAAGTTTCTCATAAATACAGTAGAGCAAGGAGCCTGACTTAATTTAAAGTAATTCAAAACACAGCTTGAAGAATCATTTGGCACTGTAGTACATAAATCTACATTAAGCAGGACTTTGCATAAAGCCCAATATAAAGCATGCATTGCTGTCAGAAAACTCCTCATTTTAAAAATTTGCCAATTGTAATTCATTTTCGTATAAAATATTATAAAAGTAGCCCATTGGGTACTGGAGAAATGTACTTTTCTAAGATGAAAGCAAATTTGATGCCTCTGATAGTATTGGTAAAAAGTATGCGTGGAGGCATGTAGGAGAAAGATAGCTTTCAAGAATATGAAGTGCAGGGAACAGTTAAATATGTGGGTAGAAATGTGTTTATTTGGAGCTGTATGTCAGCAGTTGGAACAGGAAAATTGGAGTTGGAATTGTGCATCGATGGATTGCCTATAATATTTCTCATTTTTTACTGACTTCTCCACAATCACCTGACACTCCGCAGAATATCTATGTGCAGAGTTTAAAAATAAACTATAAAATTTTGAAATCAGAGCAAAACAACAGTTAAGAGTTTTAGTCCAAGAATGGGAAAAAATTTCACCAGACTTTTATGAAAAAAATAGCATTAAATGTACATCACCTACAAGTTATTATAGATGCTAAAGGTGACAAACAAAATATTAAATAAATGTTTTATTTACTTAAATACTGTTTGTATTCACATTTTTGCAACACTACTTTTAGTGAATTACTGTATTATTAAATTATTTCTTTTCAAAATTTATTACAATACTATTATTTTTGTACTATTAATATACTTAAATATTACAAAGAAGATGATAATTAATAAATTTATTTGTCTATATTTACTTCAGATTTGAACAGAATTTATAATTCAATATTTTTCAGTTATATTTAATTACATCTTCATTTATTAATTTAAAACATCAATAATAAACTAAAATTATTTTAAATAATTTCCTGCAAGAAATAATATGCTTATCTTTAAAATATTTATGAAATGATTGTATAGGATGTATTATCATTGAAATAGCAACTTTTTTTGTTGTCGAGTATGTTAAATACTAATATTTATTAAGTTTAAACTGGAGTTAATTATAAACTTTTAAGAGTGATCAAATTAAATGTATTATATAAAACATAACATTAAGTGATTTTATAATATTTGTAACAAATTTTGACAAGTCATTNACTTAAATACTGTTTGTATTCACATTTTTGCAACACTACTTTTAGTGAATTACTGTATTATTAAATTATTTCTTTTCAAAATTTATTACAATACTATTATTTTTGTACTATTAATATACTTAAATATTACAAAGAAGATGATAATTAATAAATTTATTTTCTGGAAATGTAATTTTCAAAATTTTCACTCTGCATGCACACTTTTGTAACTCACTGTATATACAAGTGAATAATCTATTGCTTATAGCCCTTAATTAATGATGTTTTATTTAAAGTCTGTATTAATTATACACATATATACATGATGGCTTATCACACCAGTATGATAAGATCCTCACATATATATGTGTATAATTAATACAAACTTTAAATAAAAAATCACTGTATATATGTCATACATACGGTATATCAATATAATAAACATTGATTTAATTAATACTTTCACTTTAATTAATATTACAAATGATTTTGAATTTGTGTTATATTTGTACATTAATAGCTAAATAAAGAGAGCTATTATCAAGCAATATTTATGTTTTTATTTATTCTATATTTTTATAGTTTTATCTTTATTGTGCAAATAGAAATACAGTACTGTTGTAACTGATAATTCTTGCTATATTACTTTGCTGTTTAGTTTCTCTAAATCTTTCTTATTGTTTGGACAAAACTGTTCTACAGACCAATTTTATTATTATTCATTACTATATGTTGTCTAAGAAAATTATTGTGAAGCTAATTTTAAAAAGCAACAACCAGTCTATATCTTTATCCAACATAGTCTATAATTTATGAATATTTGTGAATAATTTGATGGTAGTGAATGATGGTAGTGAATAATTTGATTGGATATTTTATCATGTAATTTCAAACTTATAAAATTTTTGTGATGTTTATTTTAAGAACTAATAGATTGCATTATTACTTGTCATTAGTTCAGAATGGAAACAGATTCATTAATAAATCCATCACAACAATCATCTGAACAGAAAAAAAATAAAAATACTACTGTATTTTTGTGTGATACAAACAGATCATTAAATCTCTTTTCGAGAAGAGGCTTCAGACATTAATAAATACTTACTTTTATTTTAATTATTTACATCCAACATCATTTTGAATAATTTTATTGTAATTATTATGAAACTTATATTGTTAATGATATGTTGATTACAACATATTTTCTTAGGAAGTTCATTGAAGTGTATAATAAGCAGAACATTAATATTATATGTATGTATTATAAAATGATTTAATATAAATAAAAGAAATGATCTTGATTGATTGCATAATCTAAAAAACAATTCTATTTAAATTTAAAAAGTACATGATTATAAATCATCTATCTATAGTTGTCTATTATTATTTTCATCTCATTCTGCTGTATATCATAATCATTCTATGAATATCACATCACCTCTATTGGAACAGTCTTTGTCCTTTACCATGATGAGACAATGAATAATTAAGGTATTAGAATGAATTAAATTTCTTACAATACTAGAGAAGCATTTGACTGGTTGTTATACAATAGTCTATCATTAGTATTAGTGTTAATAATTGCTTTACAAAATAAGTGGTTTTGTAATGATCATGTAATGGAGATCTCCTGGGATTTACTCACGTTGGTGGTAAATTTTAATAAGCATTCTAAAAATATATTAAACTAAAATTAATTTTTATCATTTTCAGTTTAAGTTATTTATATTATATTAAAATAGATCTTCAGGAACATTATTACAGAATGGCAATTCTATAATAAAACAAAAGTTGAATAATAAAACAAAATTTGAATACAAATGTCATGGTATAGAACATTTTTTTTAATGATTGTTAAATCACAAAATAGAAAAAATATAATAAATATGTAAAACAAGTTTTACAATAAAACAAAAATACAATATAAATTTTTAAATTATGGTGCATCTTTTTAAATAAAATAAAATTATTAATATAAATTAAATAAGAATGAATACTTAAAAAAAACCTATTTTTATTTATTTATTTATTTCAATATTTTATCATAGCAATTTAAAAATAGATAAAAATCAAAGTATTATATAAATTTTTCCTATAATAAAAATAGATTTCTGTATAAAAATTAACTTTACATTAAAAAATTTCTTTCAAACTAGTTCAAACAATTTGAATAATTTAATATCATTGTGCTGATATTTAATATTAGCATCTGATTATAACTTCCAAGAAATACTCCAATATAAAAAATAAAATGTACCTATTAATAATTAAATTTAAATTATTAATTAAATTTTTATTTACTATAAATGATAAAAATAAAATTAAAATTAAATGTCTTAAAATTTAAATGACTTTCTAATAAGAAAAATACAAGAATAAAGCACATTTGAAATAATGCAAGAAGATTAATTAAATATGCACCATAACAGATTTTAAATTATTTAAATACTTTCTGAAAATTATCAAATAACTTTTGCTGTTTAAGAATTTGATGATACTTGAATGTCTAGTATAATTGTATAGTATATTAATATGCATTTGTTATGCTATTGAACTTATATTCCCAGCTGACCATAAGTATTTGTGAAAAAGTGTAGATTTTTCATAATAAAATTTATATTATCTTGCTTTGTGTTTTGAGTTTCTGCATTTTTGTAAAATTTATACTATAGCTGATTTTAATATAGGTCATTATAGTAAATATGAGAAGTTAAAATCCCATTTAAATATTATAAATGAATATGTGAATACACTTCTGTATCATTCTGATGGTGAATTTTACATCTGAAGTCATCTAAATTTATGATTTAAATTAAAGTTTAATTAAGCTCTGGGATTAGAACATATGGTCCAGGATTTATACGGCTATATGAGATTACTAAATGATTCCAAAGTTATCATCAGTAAAGTATTTATATACTTTTGGTATTTGATTAATGTCATTTGATATGTGATGGCGAGAATGCACTTAATTTTATTTGGATGGAATATTCAGTAGCTGCTATGTGCTGTAGTAATGTTCTCCAGTGGTGTGCCGTGACATTTGATGATAGGGAAGCTGTTTTTCTATAAGAAGCCGACTTCCAGGGGCAATCAGTTAATTCTTTAAATGCATTTTTAATAGATTATTTATCTGACATACTTAATAAATAAGCAAATTCAATATAATTACCTCTGTTATTAGATCCAATATATTCCATATGCCCTCTAAATGCCAATTCTTGCTTTGATAAAAACATATAACATTTATTTATTTAGATATAATATATCTATTAACCGTAACTATCTCGTTACAATTTTCAATATTTATTTTATATTATTTAATAATGTTAAATTCTATTCCGCTTCGATTTCCAAATTGCTTCATATACGAAAGAATCGACGATTTTTCGCGTCTTTTGCCAGCTAAATTGTCAAAGCCATTCTTATTCCACACACTAATTTCATTTGAAAATAGTAGGCAAGCCAACAAAACAATTTTTGCATTTTTATGCATTTACAGAGCCATTATATCGTGAAAATATCGAACAAATTTTTTTATTGAAGCCTTTATATTTAACTTAGGCATTGGCTTTTCTCTTTTAATAATGTTTTCTTTTTCATTATATGATCTCGAGCCAAAACTTTTTTAAAATAAATTTTCAATATCGCAATTACATTCCGAATCGCTAGCCACGATATAAGGGCTAAAATTAAAAATAAAATTATAAAAACTTACTTGGTGAAATAAAATGTGTGGTGGATATATATATCTGGTACAAAACATTCTGGTACAAAACAATTGTATGAATATACTTTTAAAGAAAATTATAATTAAATATAGCTTTGTAATGAAATGTACATAAAAATAACATAAAATATTCTTTACTCTTTAAATCTTAACCACTTAGTCAAATAGCTCCCTACGAGTGGAATCAGAGACGGTCCTGCTTGGTGTGTGGTGTGTACATGCACGCGGGCTGCCAAATCCCGAGGGTGCCGATACCGGTCAATTTCAAATGCCTCTTTTGTCACATCACTAATATACCTAAAAAGACGCGACAGGGTTGTTGTAAATTTTAAACGTTTCTCACCATAGCTGTAAAAGTCTAAATATGTTAAACGTAATAGATTGTCTGTCGTTTGCTTTCTAACTAATTCGTTTTAGGACCATGGTGTTGTCCATGGAAATTTCCAAAATTTACAAGTTTTTGGTCACTCTCGTTGAACTGGAAAAATGTCTGTCTTTATTACGTCTAATAATATGAAGAAATCAGTCTCCACTGTACTCGGCTAGAGATGGTTCGGTTAAGCTTTTGTTTAAGTAAAATTTCAGCACTTTCATCAGAGTTTTGTTTATGTCCCCAATTCCCTAATCGCTTAATTAGTTAAATACTTCTTAAGAAGAAATAAGTCAAAACCAGTTACTTTGTACTCGAATATTTGTAGTCTCGGGAAAAAAGTGGAAAGACAAATTTTTATGACAAATGGATACATAAATTGTAAATTTAAGGAAAATAAATTCTAGAGCTTTTTCTGTATCTGGTGCATCTCTCTCATTCATTAACTTTAGTTGTAAATTATGCTACCAAAGTAACAGTTAATTTTTTAACGTCATACAAGAATTGTACATGTTTTTTTCTACATCCCCTTATAGATGGGACATAGGAAATCGTAATATCACTGGTTTAACATTGAAATCCATGAGTAATATAAAATCAGAGAGCGGAATAAATATATCAAATATTTTAACAGATTTTCTTAAACTCCTGTCAGCTATACAGAACTATCATAAATCATACCAGTAAATTCTTATCGGTTGGGTTAAGTTATAAATCTGCTCAGAATTCACATAATGGAGTGAGGGTGGCCAAATACCTAGCGGGCAGGCGGCTAACAGCCCAGAACTAACCGTTCCTGGATAGAATTGGATGCGTTATATATGTAGCAGCCACCCAAGGTCCTAGGCTCCCACTGGCTAAACCGGGTGAGGTTGGTGGTCTGTAAAGCGCTTGCGCGAATCTGGCTTTTTGGATGCTGACAATACAGCGCTTCCACTCCCCCACTAATATTCAAATATACAATAGCAATCTTAACTTTTTTTTTCACGTGTAGTATAGAAATTTGTAATAAGATACATAATGTGGTTATAATAAAATATTGTGTGATTATTTTCATATAATTAAAATTAATACGTATTTATTTTTTAGAAAATACAAGGGAAGTGGCATGCCACTGAAGTTCACACAAGAATACAATAGAGCCTCGATTATCCGACTCAATTGGGGACTGGGGTTGGTCGGATAAGTGAAAAGTCGGATAACCGAAAAGTATGAAAAAATCCATTATTAGTGTAGTATATTATTATATCCCATGTAATTAGTATATTAGTTTATCGCTATTAACCTACTTCGCGTTGAATTTTCATCGATGTTAAGCCTAACAAAATTTTTTTTTATAATAATCATCGCTATTGTATCGTTAAAAATTAGAAAATTAAGCCTCGTTTAAATACTGGCTCCCTTTTATGGTCGAGCCAGTGTTGCCAGCTAAAACACGTAAAAATAATATTAAAGTAGCCAAGATATAGCCAAATATTGTAGCGCCACATCACTAGCGGACATTTGAAATTTGCCGACTAGGACTGTCGGTTAACCGAGGTGACGGTTAATCGGGGGTCGGATAATCGAGGCTCTACTCTAGTAGCCAGATTGGCAAAAATTCACAAATTGCAAATTTTGGACTACTATCATTAGTTTAATAGAAATTCTAACCAAAGAAACTATGTTACAAAAGGTAGCATTTATAAAAAGAAAAAAGGTTTAAAAACTGAAGTATACCTTGTACATTCTTACTTTATGCTATAAAGATATGAGCCAGTTTTTCATATAATTCCCCTAAATTTTGGAAGAAATTTTTCAGTTTTTCTTAAAAATAATCATAGTCCTAATGAGTCAGTGTTTATAGGTAGAGTAATAATTTTTTTTCTTGGTTTTGTTTTGATTCATTATGTATCATATAATAAATGCATTTATATACTAGCAGCTCTAAGCATTATAAAGATCATAGATTTCTTTAAAATACATGAAAGTACATCCTAATTGGGGGAAAGCCTAGTCCGAATTAGTAAGATTTTTACTCAAATGAGTACTTTATGGTGAAAAAGTATACTTAAAGTCAAATTTTTAAACTGTACTGTAGAGCATCGTTTATCCGAATCAATTAGGGACTGGGGTTGTTCAGATAACTTATTTTTCGGATAACCAATTATGTACGAAAAAAAATATTAATTTATCCCGTGTTGAAATTCTTCTCCATTGTGTGTCGCTTCGTGTTGAATTTTCGTCGATGTTAAGCCAAACGAAGACTATTGTATCGTTAAAAATTATTTTTTTTATTTTGTACAAACAAAATAAATATATTGAAAAATATAAAAACAATAAAAAATTATACTTCAGAAGTTAATTTAGTATCAAAAACATAAAATATTTGAGTAGCCGAAAACATAGCCAAAGATTACATCGCCACAGCACTGGCAAAAATTTAAATTTGTCGACTGGAATTCCTTCGGATAAACGACACTCTACTGTATTTGTAATTTTATACTTTATAATGCAAAGAAGTATATTAGAATTGTTGTTGTCACTGCAAATATTTACTCATTTGGGCATAAAAAAAGAAGGTAATTTTCATTTGCAATTCCTTTTTTTAATTGTTCCTTGATTGCATCTTGACACATCTTATTAAAGTCCAGATTAGAATCAATAAATTCATTATTTAAAAAAAAAAAAAATGTAATGCAAAATTGCAAATTTTGAATTAGTAAAATCTGAATCAGTGAAATTTACTATATATAATAACTTTAAAAAAAAATGCTGATTAGAAATAATTAAATCACAGCAAATGCATTAAAAAGTTTTTAAAAGGCATTTCTATCAGATAGATAAGGATGAGTAAACTTAGTTAATTTACTTAATAATAATTGAAATTTACTATTTATATTCCCCTATGCAAACAGTATGTAATCCATGTAAGATAAGATATAAATTAGAGTAAATAATATACAGTATAGTATTTGGAATACTCTGCTCCAAATTCTCGATTACTATTTCTCCTAAGAAAATTAAAATGAGAAATCTATGAATATATTCAATTTTTATAGAAAAGTTATATATGAATAGTAAACTAAAATTGCAGATAGCCCCTCTTGTCTTTTATCAGAATAGAATGGCAAATTAAACTATTAATTCATTGTGATGCCATAGCTGCCTATTAAATTAAAATTGAAAAAGTTACAACAAATTACAAATCTCTCTAATTAAAAACTACTTTGTATTGCATTTTAGATTGTTTTTGAAAAATGTTTTTAAATTTTAAAACATTTGTAAATTTAAATATATGTAAACTAATGATTCAGATAAGTTACATCTATCTAAACCTATATGCACACTTCATTTAATACTGAGGATTACTTTTTTAAAACTCACTTTTATCCATAGGTTGAGTTTTTCTTTCTCTTCAATTTCAACCAAATTTTAAAACAAACTAAGTGATAGAAATCCAAACTTTCAAATTTGTGAATTTCTATCAACTGAATTATTAGACTGTAGTATTTATTAGATCTATTAATAAATTTAGATATTTAAAGTTTTTATTTGGAAAACATCAAAAAAAAATTATTATTTAGAATTTAGGTATCTTTATTTATTATTATTATTTTTTTAACTTTCTGCCCTGTGGGTACTAAGAGTGTCTTTTATCATGCCTATTGTAGGTTCACTCAAGCTAATAATGGGGCAAACAGATGGTGAGAAACAGGCTGATATATTTTGGTTAAACTATCCAGAAAACTTTCTGGAGTTTCTTGACTTTCTGGACCAAATCCTGGGTTTCCCAGAGTGGTTGGTAGGCTAATGTCTTAGAGTACTGGATGGCTGAAGTGATTATCAGAATTTAATAAACATTAGCATTTTGAGATTTGAATTAATTAGTGAAGCATACTTGAACGTGTACCTGTTAATTTGTCATTTCTATTAAAAAAATAAAATGAAATTTTTATAGAAATATCGATAAAAATTTTCCCTGAATGATTGACTTTGTAATAATATAATCAAATATAATGATTTTCATTTTTATTTAATTTTTATCATTATCAAATTGAAATTTTTTTTTTTTTAGTTTGTTTTAAAATAATCTATAATTATGTATAATCATCATCAATAATACATCATCTATAATTAGAAAAGAAAAGTTTTCTGTCATGTTGATAGAATTACTGAACTGAACAGTAGTGTAACTAAAGATTATAACCTATCTACCAATTTTTCCATTAGGAATTGTTCTAAATAATTTTCTGAGCTTTTTTCTGAATAAAATTAGAAATTTTGAGTTTAAAGTTAGAACAGTTATCATATTTCATTTATAATAAGCTGGAAAAAAACTATAAAAATCAGATTCCTTAGACCTCTAAAGCTTTGAGTCCCAAATTATGGCAAACTGATGGTTTAGTAGTTACTGTGGTATGATTTCTGCATTATCAGAAACAACAGATTTTTGCATGAATCAAAATTATAAAAAACGTTAAGTTTCTAGTGCATGAATTTGTGTAAATCAATATGTTTATCTCTGATATGTTGCATTTTAAAAAAGTTTGCAATATATAAAATTCTAAAATATAAAATAATTATATACAGTATTAGAATTTTTAAATTATTATTTATTATAAATGAACTTTAAGCTTAAGGTGAGTTTTATTGGTTGCAATGTATTTTCTTCTGCATATGTCTAACACTGATAAGAACTAGTGTCTATGTCTGTTTCTATGCAACCAGTGGCGGCCCTAGCGAGGTTTTCAGGTGGTGCGAGATCTCATTGTGGCACCCCCTCTGTAGAGACTAAACTGATAACGTACATTTTTCGCATTATTAATAACTCAGACCTCCAAAAGATTAGTATAGTAATACTATTAATAATACTATGGATGAGAAACGATAATGACAGTAAATGGAGAGTTAACTTGACCCTTGTTAATTCAGACGTATTGCAAGCTATTGACGTTTTTCCCCTCCCCTCCGTCAATGGAATCTCATAATTTTGGATTATGGAGATATAGCACACAGTTCAGGATCATGTTTTATATTCTCACAACCCAGCTCACTCTTGTGTAAAATCTGTAGCGTAGTAGTAGTAGTAGTAGTAGTAGTAGTAGATGAGAAAGAATAACAGTGAAAAAATAAAAATCAATATTTCTTTCACAAGGCAATATTCATAACAATATTTACTTAAACTGCTATGGCACAGACAACGCTCACATCACGCAAAAGACAAATTTACATCGTAAATTAATTTAAAATTGAAATAAATTAAGAAATGAAATAAAATAAAAAGCCTACATTGCCACCTTCCTCACTTTTGCACTTGCAAATGTTATTAATTCAGAATAATTTAATTCCTGGGCAATACTATTTTTGATAGATAAAATTGCTAGATCTGACAGTCTCTCCTGACACATGGTTGAATGTAAATAAGTTTCAATTTACTGAAACTTCATTCTCTTTTAGTGACTGTTACAGGTATGGTCAGCAAAATTCAAAGTGCTGTCCACACATTAGAGAATATATCCCGCCAATCATTTTGTTTAATAAGTTGAACAACCTTTATTGGTTCTGATGATTCAAGTTCTTTCAACAATGGATTCAGGTGTAAAAGTTCCTCAACCAATTCACAACCAGATATGTCACATTTATCTCCATCGGTTAAACTTACTTCTAAATTTGCACAGACTTTTTCCAATTTTGACTTTTCATGAATTGTTTTGATGTTGTATAAAAAGGACCATGTATCACTAGATTTGGATAGTTGTGTAAATCGAGTAACCAACGCATTCTCAATTGTATCAATCATAGGGTAAAAGATGTTTATTTTAAACAATTCTTCAGGATCTGTTGGTGTCTCATCTATGGCCTCATATTTAAATAATCTCTTCTTTCTTTGGGATTGGACTGACTTAAAAATAAGATTTATCCCAGCCTGAAAAGCAATTTCCCTAGCTGTTATTACAGCAGATGAATAACGCCAGTACTCTTTTACAAATTCATAGCAGTTCTTCAGCAATTGTGTAGCGTTTGGTAAATCCATAGTTTCAGACTGCATAGCCTTGCTTACAATGTTTACTTGAAACAATATATCATATCAAGCCACTATTGTTACTATAAACTCAAATTGCTCCATGATCTGAATCAGGACAAGGCCTCTGATGCAACTGGGTCATTCGTTTCCTCCTGAAGATCCAGAAGGGCGTCACAAACTGAAGAGTAGTGATAACGAACTGCAGCAAAACTTTACTCTCCCAACGAGTTTCCCAAACTTTTTTCAGTGATAGTCCTTCTATGTGCTTGGATATCACTTTTTCGGACATTTAATATACAGTACAATAATTTTGCGACAATAGTACGCGTACAGAAACTTAGAACTAATTCTTACTCACTAACTTATAACCAAAGTGGGTAGAAGATTATATGAGAAGGTAGATAGAAAAAGGGAAAGATCAAAATATCCAGGATTCTCTTTATTTCATGAACACTGGATGGGCACCACCTCAATTCTGCAGATACACCAGACATGATTTTTCTTCCCTTTCTTTAAAATCGGGATTTCTGTCCAACGTTGACTCTGGAGTTTTCTATTTTTCTAACGTAACCAAAATGTCCTTCCTTCGGTCTCAGTCTCAAGTAGCCCCTATTCAGCCTCAAGTAGCCCCTAGTCGCCTACTCATGATCTGGAGCACTCTTCACGTCTTACTCCCATGAAGGTCCAGTCAAGACTAACCCGGGCCCTTAGTCTCGAGTTTTTCGTGTTACAACTCCCAACGTGTTGAAGGTGTCACGTGGTACCATCTCACACTCTGACGTCAAATCGGTAGTCTCCAGTTATAACTCACGTGCTTTCCCATCTCACCATGCGAGTTGCTACTCAGGTTGAGTCGAGCATGTGAGATCGCTACACGAAAGTGAAAATGGCTGACAAATACGCTATTCTGATGGTCGATAAAAATTTTCCCTGAATGATTGACTTTGTAATAATATAATCAAATATAATGATTTTCATTTTTATTTAATTTTTATCATTATCAAATTGAAATTTTTTTTTTTTTAGTTTGTTTTAAAATAATCTATAATTATGTATAATCATCATCAATAATACATCATCTATAATTAGAAAAGAAAAGTTTTCTGTCATGTTGATAGAATTACTGAACTGAACAGTAGTGTAACTAAAGATTATAACCTATCTACCAATTTTTCCATTAGGAATTGTTCTAAATAATTTTCTGAGCTTTTTTCTGAATAAAATTAGAAATTTTGAGTTTAAAGTTAGAACAGTTATCATATTTCATTTATAATAAGCTGGAAAAAAACTATAAAAATCAGATTCCTTAGACCTCTAAAGCTTTGAGTCCCAAATTATGGCAAACTGATGGTTTAGTAGTTACTGTGGTATGATTTCTGCATTATCAGAAACAACAGATTTTTGCATGAATCAAAATTATAAAAAACGTTAAGTTTCTAGTGCATGAATTTGTGTAAATCAATATGTTTATCTCTGATATGTTGCATTTTAAAAAAGTTTGCAATATATAAAATTCTAAAATATAAAATAATTATATACAGTATTAGAATTTTTAAATTATTATTTATTATAAATGAACTTTAAGCTTAAGGTGAGTTTTATTGGTTGCAATGTATTTTCTTCTGCATATGTCTAACACTGATAAGAACTAGTGTCTATGTCTGTTTCTATGCAACCAGTGGCGGCCCTAGCGAGGTTTTCAGGTGGTGCGAGATCTCATTGTGGCACCCCCTCTGTAGAGACTAAACTGATAACGTACATTTTTCGCATTATTAATAACTCAGACCTCCAAAAGATTAGTATAGTAATACTATTAATAATACTATGGATGAGAAACGATAATGACAGTAAATGGAGAGTTAACTTGACCCTTGTTAATTCAGACGTATTGCAAGCTATTGACGTTTTTCCCCTCCCCTCCGTCAATGGAATCTCATAATTTTGGATTATGGAGATATAGCACACAGTTCAGGATCATGTTTTATATTCTCACAACCCAGCTCACTCTTGTGTAAAATCTGTAGCGTAGTAGNATTGTTTGAAAGTTGTAGATTTAGAAAATTGTCATTAAAAATACTTTTTATACTTGAGAAGCATACCATAAATTCTCTGTTTAGGATACAAGATAATCATTGTCTATAAAGTTAATAGTAAAAACAAATAGCAGCAGATGTATTGAAGGAGATGGGAATACACTGTAGAAAGCAACACCAACAACAAATATAAACATTGCTTATATATTATATATATATAAGCATTTAATATAAATAAATTTAAATAAATATTTATACCCATATATATATATGGGTATAAATATTTACACTGATAGACAGTGGTTTTTTTTTTCATTCTTTAAATGCATAATGTTTTTGGCATAGTGAACACAGTCTTTATTTTTATGTTCCTGCTTAGGCATTTGTCTTACTGGCTAGCTAATATAAGATAGCTTTTTTCAAATGAAAAAGTAAATAAACATAAAGTCCAGTGCATAGTTATTATTTGAATGTCACTAGAATTAACATTAGATGTTTTTCCAATTCAGTTTTTAAAAAAGAAAAATTATTATATATAAAAGTAGAGCTCTTTTCAAGGAGATGCTTTCATTTATTTATTTAAGGTTTTTGGAATTATGGGCCACATGTGGCCCAGGGACTGCAGGTTGCCCATACCTGTGGCCCATGCCACACAAAATATTTCAAAAAATATATAAAATAAAATAAAAATTTTAAATATCAACATTGTGAGGTCTGTAGTTGTACTAAATTCCAAGAGTCCGCTTCGTGCATATCCAGTAGTTTAACCTGACTTCACTTTACTTTTGTGTAGAACTATAAAGTTTTAAAACATTTGCTAGTGTTGCATCTAGCTTTTTGGTTTCTTTGCAAATTATACACTATTAATCTATGTTTATTATACTACTCCTTAGTCAAGAAACCAAAATACAGATATTTACTGTGTCTTTTTCTGTAAATATTAGAATATGTAACAAATTAACTCCAATTGGAGATAATAGACTTGCAAAGTAATTGATTTAAAAATTACTCTTTAAGAAAAAATGTAATAGATTTTTATAAAATTTTTATTAAAGAAAATCAATTTCCAGACATAAGGAAGTATGCAGCAAAAAGTCTATTGTTATTTTCTACAACTTATTTATGTGAACAGTTACTAAATTTAGAACCTTTTACCAGTGTAATTTGTGTGAAATAATCTCCCTTTCACAAATGTTTACAAACTTTAGAGATAGCACTTCTTCAGGTACAGAAATTCCATTGGAACGCTTCAAAAAATGGAACCTGGATATTCAAACAAAAAATCGAATACTCACACAACAGAACTCGCTGAAACGGGCTTGCGCATTGGTACACAGAAGTTGGTATTTAAAGATCGCTGTTTATAAGGGCCTTCCATGCTAGAGAAAGATTAAGCTCATCTTTTCAATTAATACATGTTGTCATGTGGTTAGCCTTTTGTAGATGTATACAGCTTCTAGCCATTTTAGATGCTCTAGGTGGGATGCAGAGTCAATGACGTCAGCCTTGTCGAATTCCGGTTCAATATCGGGATCAGACGCAAAGGTGGCCAGGGCCATGTTGTAGCGCTCGCATCAAAGGTCTGATTGATGTTCACTTATTCTGGTAACCAAAGAGCGTTTGGTTGAGCCGATGTATATGAGGCTCTTGTCACATCTGTTATCCTTGAGTGGTATGGAGTACACACCAGGAAGTCTGCTATGAACTGGATAATCCTTTCCATTTCTGATGATCTCAAAGATTGTGGGGCATCTTCTATAGGCTATTTGTAACTGATGTTTTCTGGCAATCTCAGCATATATTGCTTTAACATACGAGTTAAAGGTGACTGGGAGGCGTAAACGATCTTCTGGGTTGGTGCCGGTCTTTGTACTTGTAGCGGGTGCATATTGTGAGCGTTGATGTCGCTCAATTAGACAGTGTGTTAGACCAGGATAACCGTGCTTGGCTGCTATCCTCTTAACACATTTTAATTCGGTGGAAAAGGCTTGCATGGTGGACAAATGGGAAAATGCCCTTCTAACAAGAGTATTAAATGCTGCAGTCTTGCAGGTGAAGGGGGTTGCAGGAACCCACCGGTATGTACGTAGAGGTGGCATAAGGTTTACGGTATGCTGATGTGAGGATTGCAGATCCTTCTACTCTAATGTTTATATCTAAAAAAATGGGCCTCAGTATTGCTAGATTGCTCCACCTCTAGGGTTAAGCCGTAAGGATTATCATTAACTGCTTGTATGAAAGCCGAGATGTCAGGTATTTTCTTCCACATACCTCCTATAAAGTAAGATGCTTGGGAGAAACGGTGAAAGAATCTTTCATTCAAGCTGCCTAATGACCATTTCACATAGATCCCCGGACACTGGGCTACCGATGGGCACTCCTCTTTTTTTGCATGTAAACAGTTCCATCAAATGTAAAGATAGAATCATAACAAATCAGATGGGCCAATTCAAGTACCTGTTGGTGTAATGCTTGTTCCTGTGTTAAAGTAAGCAAAAGTCCCTAAGGGAGCAAAAGGCTGGAGGCAGCTCCACTGATGGGTACAAAGATTTAAAGTCTAATACAGTAATATACTGTGATGCCGAAGACAGGTCATGAAGGAGGAGAACAAGCTCAACAGGGTTATCGATGGTATATGGATAGTCTTTGAGGTGGAGAGAAAGTAGATTGTGAGTAGCCTTCTCCAGTTTCCATGTGGGAGCTCTGGTTTTATCCATGACTGGACGTAATTGCTGCCCATTTTGTGGGTTGTGGTGAAGGCAAAAAGCCTCGGAGTATCTGGGGAATCAACTATTATGTTGCCCAACGCAAGGCATTTTGCTAACTTGGAGTTAGTGAATCATTTAACTTTATTTTGTATTTTGTCCACCATGTCCTCGTTCGCCTTTTTGCAATGGGTGATATCAATGTATTCCTTTAAACCTTTGTGGTAGGTATTGTGTCTCATGAGGAAGAGCATCTTAGACTTATCTATTCTGGTGAGAATAATCCTGTTACTTCGCATCTATTCGCTTGTGTGTCTAACTTCAATTCTCAGCTCAGCGATCATGGGTTGTTCCTTAGCTTTTCTCATTTTTCAATTCTTTTTGTGTTTCAGGCAGGCTCTTTATAAAGAGCCTGCTTGAAACGCAAAAAGAATACTACGGATGGTTAACCATGCTAAAAATGAGAAATCTCAGCTTTCATACAAGCAGTTAATGATAATCCTTACGGCTTAACCCTAGAGGTGGAGCAATCTAGCAATACTGAGGCCCATTTTTTTAGATATAAACATTAGAGTAGAAGGATCTGCAATCCTCACATCAGCATACCGTAAACCTTATGCCACCTCTACGTACATACCGGTGGGTTCCTGCAACCCCCTTCACCTGCAAGACTGCAGCATTTAATACTCTTGTTAGAAGGGCATTTTCCCATTTGTCCACCATGCAAGCCTTTTCCACCGAATTAAAATGTGTTAAGAGGATAGCAGCCAAGCACAGTTATCCTGGTCTAACACACTGTCTAATTGAGCGACATCAACGCTCACAATATGCACCCGCTACAAGTACAAAGACCGGCACCAACCCAGAAGATCGTTTACGCCTCCCAGTCACCTTTAACTCGTATGTTAAAGCAATATATGCTGAGATTGCCAGAAAACATCAGTTACAAATAGCCTATAGAAGATGCCCCACAATCTTTGAGATCATCAGAAATGGAAAGGATTATCCAGTTCATAGCAGACTTCCTGGTGTGTACTCCATACCACTCAAGGATAACAGATGTGACAAGAGCCTCATATACATCGGCTCAACCAAACGCTCTTTGGTTACCAGAATAAGTGAACATCAATCAGACCTTTGATGCGAGTGCTACAACATGGCCCTGACCACCTTTGCGTCTGATCCCGATATTGAACCGGAATTAGACAAGGCTGACGTCATTGACTCTGCATCCCACCTAGAGCATCTAAAATGGCTAGAAGCTGTATACATCTACAAAAGGCTAACCACATGACAACATGTATTAATTGAAAAGATGAGCTTAATCTTTCTCTAGCATGGAAGGCCCTTATAAACAGCGATCTTTAAATACCAACTTCTGTGTACCAATGCGCAAGCCCGTTTCAGCGAGTTCTGTTGTGTGAGTATTCGATTTTTTGTTTGAATATCCACGTTCCATTTTTTTTGAAGCATTCCAACGGAATTTCTGTACCTGAAGAAGGACTATCTCTAAAGTTTGAAAACGTTTGTGAAAGGGAGATTTTTTTTCACACAAATTACATTGGTAACAGGTTCCAAATTTAGTATTTCACTCCCGGTGTCAATAAGTTGAGTTTTCTTATGTGAACAGTTTTTTCCTACAATGAATTTAGTAAAAAGTAAAACAACAAATTAGATAACAGATTCACATCTCAAAATTATTTAAAATAGCAGTGATTAATATTCAGCCAAAATTGGATATTACATTTACATCAGTTTTGGAGGTCACATTAAATAAACCTATGTTAATTTGTAATCATATATGGATAAACAATTTTTACCTACAATATTTACCCAAATTTTTACTCAAATTTAAAAATATTTACCCACTTTTTTTTTAAATGTTTTAAATGTGTCCCTTATGTAGAAAATGGTTGCCCGTTCCTGCCTTAGAACATAACTTTTTAAATTATTCTACAATCTTTATAATCCCAATATTCACTCAAATGTTCTAATGTAGTGGAACAAATATTGTTTTCAAAAACATTATCAATTTCTCAACATGCAAAATATGTATAAGATAGGAATTAAAGTACAATAGCCCCTCATTATATTGTGCATGTTGAGAAAGACCAAATGAGCAATATATCAGATGATGCAATATATTTTGTCTATTTTCAATCTTTATGTCAACTTGCTGTTTTGTTCTTTGTATCTTATAGGGTTTCTCAAACAAGATCCTGGGATCCCAGTTGTTTTTTTTAACCTGGGAAATTCTTCTCATTCCAAGAAATCCCACAAATTTCTTAAAATTTCACTTTTTTCTTATTTTGTGTTAAGGTTGAGAAAATTTTGCAAATAGAGAGTATAATTAACTCATAAACTGTCAGAATACTTTTGTATTTATTAATTTTAAGTCTTTTATTAGTTTTTTAAATTTTTGTTTGTTATGGCATGTCACAAATGGTCAATAATCAGAATATAGCTTATTTGTGGCAGGACTCTGAAAATTCTTTACTTGTTGGACCTATAATATCTGGAACAATTGTGCTTATGCTGTCTTAATTTTTAACCATGCCCAGTAGATTAGATAACTGCGTAATGCCCAGTAGATTAGATAACTGCGTAAAATTGGTCAAGGAAACAAACGAGTACAAAGTCTGCAAGTATGAAGTTTTTCTTCATAAACCTGATTATTAAAGCCAAACGATTTGCTGAATTATTGGGCTATAAGCTTGATGTTGCTATTAAAGCAGCTGAGGTAGACAAATCAAGAATACTAGACAACAAAAGAAGTACTACAACCTCGAAAACGAACTTGAAATCTTTCAGGCTACAAGTGAAAAAAACATGTAACATCTGTCTTCTCTTAAATGCATTAAAGACGATTCCACTAACATCAATTAAATCAGAAAGTGTATTCTTGGTAGCAGGACTTTTCGTTACTAAAATAAATCAGATTGACTGATCAGAGTATTAACCATATTTGCTTTTTAAAATCTTAATACAAAACATTATTGTAAGTTTTTATAATATGTTTTATTTTAAAATTGCTTACTCGTCGCGCATNAGACCTCACAATGTTGATATTTAAAATTTTTATTTTATTTTATATATTTTTTGAAATATTTTGTGTGGCATGGGCCACAGGTATGGGCAACCTGCAGTCCCTGGGCCACATGTGGCCCATAATTCCAAAAACCTTAAATAAATAAATGAAAGCATCTCCTTGAAAAGAGCTCTACTTTTATATATAATAATTTTTCTTTTTTAAAAACTGAATTGGAAAAACATCTAATGTTAATTCTAGTGACATTCAAATAATAACTATGCACTGGACTTTATGTTTATTTACTTTTTCATTTGAAAAAAGCTATCTTATATTAGCTAGCCAGTAAGACAAATGCCTAAGCAGGAACATAAAAATAAAGACTGTGTTCACTATGCCAAAAACATTATGCATTTAAAGAATGAAAAAAAAAACCACTGTCTATCAGTGTAAATATTTATACCCATATATATATATGGGTATAAATATTTATTTAAATTTATTTATATTAAATGCTTATATATATATAATATATAAGCAATGTTTATATTTGTTGTTGGTGTTGCTTTCTACAGTGTATTCCCATCTCCTTCAATACATCTGCTGCTATTTGTTTTTACTATTAACTTTATAGACAATGATTATCTTGTATCCTAAACAGAGAATTTATGGTATGCTTCTCAAGTATAAAAAGTATTTTTAATGACAATTTTCTAAATCTACAACTTTCAAACAATAAATGATTTCAGACAATTTTATATTAAAAAGTAGTACACATGAAAAAACATGGTTAATTTCACTAGTTCTTAATATAGTATGGTTGCATACAGGGATGGCCCTAGGGCGGTGTGAACGGTGTGACTGCACCGAGCACCATCATAGTGGGGGCACTGAAAATGCAACAATAGATCGTCTGCGAAAAAATAAAACCTGATCACCTTATTACTACTAAACCCTACCTGCCAAAATAAATACCAAGATTAAAGTAGCCAATATTTATACATTTATTTTTTTATTCCCTTTTGTTCTCCATCTTTCTAGAACTTTCTTTTCATTTCCTTTCTTCCCTTTGGGTGGGACCACCAATCCCAAGAACTGAAGACAATGGGCCACCAGTTCCAAGAACATAAGACAATGGGAGAGTTAAGGCCCGAGGGCTGATAAAACAAAAAGAATGGGGTCCTTAGTCTCGAGGTTTTCGTGTTGTACTCGAATTGACGTCATCAAACTCACTCATGTTACTGTGACTCACATAATCGGTAGTCTCGAGTTAGACCCATCGAGCGAGCTCGAAAGGCGAGCGGAAGTAGATCATATTCACTTGTTTACGTGTGTCGTTAAGCATGATGGGATTATTTACAATGCATCTGGGTTTGCGACTATACTGATTCGACCAATCAACTTTACTGTAACAAGTTGTAAACAAATCAACGTGAATTAGTTTACACGTGTTATAGTTAAAAGTTTTGTCCTATAGCAAAATGGAAACCTCCAATATTTTATTTTAAAAAAGAAACGAAGAACAAAAAGAAGTATTAGTAACATATATAGAAAATAATAAGAAAACGAANTTTGATCATATCTCTTTGTGAAATGTTTGCAGAAACATATTACAATCTGATAGAGTAGCATGTTGCAATATCTTGTTATTCAAATAACATCTGCTAACAACAGGTGCAAAAATGCCATGTTCTTTAAAAATTTAGGTACCAATGATAATGTGATAGTTACTCAAAAAAACTTTGACAAATTATTTGATATTAAAACAAATATATTTTAATTTGACATATATATAAAATTTAATTTAAAATACATTATAATTGTATTTTTTTATATTAAAATAGCTACTTCATTTTGTTTTTAAGAAAATTACATAAATCCCATTGGCAATGTCATTGAAAATGTATAATCTTTAAAATGAATAAACTAGATTACATTAGACACTGTGAGGTTTAATTTTTCACTATTAATTTCTAATAACAAAAAATCTTAATCTGAAGTTGATAATTATATGATAAGCTTAAATATATAGTAATAGATGATTATAGATAAATATATTAATAGACATAAATAAGTTGTGAATGCCACCTGTTTCTTGCCATTCTTTCTATCAAGGTTATCTATAATTATATTAATTTTTCCTATATTAAATTTACTTAATGTTTTATTTTGCAATATTATAAAATATTATATTTATTATATATCAATCTTAAGCAAATTATTGTTGATTTTACAGGCATTACATGAAGGTAGGGTGCATCAAAATCTGCGGCGATTTTCTAATTTTGGACTTATTCATATGACAAGGTTATACGGCAGTGAATATGAAGATCCGAAAGGGCATTGGTATGAATGCAAATGTGTAGAAGATTCATCATTAAAATTACAAATTAGGTAATTTTAAAATATTTTTAATAAAATTGAACTCAAATTTAACTACAAAAAAATTATTTTCAGAAATTATATGATGATTATTTTATTAGTAAATGTAATATAAATTTATATGATAAAAGTTTGTAATTTAATATAGATACTGTATGTATATATATAAACAAACTTTGTAGTAGTAATAACCAATATTATAATTGTACTATTTCTATTGTTGATAAATTGAAAAATTATCCACTATTTAAAAATGTATAATGACATACTGTATGTTGGAGTGATGCAATTTTAGATATTGATCATTACCTCAATTAGCAATCAAGAATATTACAAATTTTGCTGCTAGAGAAGTATGGACTGATATAATTAAAATTGTGTCATTGTGTCATTATTGAAATTAAGATCTAATTTTAAAGCATCAGTCAATACCAGGATATTTACAAATATGAAACACATTCTTAGTTCTAATACTCTTTCAAATGAAAGTGAGAGATTATAATTATTACTGAAAAAAAAAAAATAGCAAGCTATTAACTTATGTTAATTAAAATTAGTTGATATATAAACATAACATAAAATATATATACACACTTATATAATTGTACAAATGAGGTAAAAACCAAAAGAACCTTGGTCTAAAAGAACCATTGTGCTTATATTGCATAACTTCAAAACTTAAAATTTCAACACAACTTTTTAACACTACAATATTATTGTTGATTATCACAGTGAGTATAAGAGGATTTTTACTTTGAAAAAAATGCATTTTTACTAGACACATCAAAAAATTCAAAATAATCGTATGTCTTAACTGTTTGGCATACCTTAATTTTAATTCTCAGTTTAGCTAATGTAGCTTATTTAACATCATACTTTAAATCTATAGCTCTTAAATGATCAATAATATATTCAAAAACTCAAATATAAAATTAAGTTAGAATATATTTAGAAAATAACTTGAATATTTATTCATTTGTATGTGACATTCTTTTGTCATGAGGTTTACATTAAGAAGTAGAATATGTTCTAGATTTATTTTATGCAATGCATTTTTATTTGAAAAAATTTACTGTTTATAAAAGAAATTATGTAAGATTGATTTTTTTTTATTGCACAAAATTTGTAGTAAATAGGGAAAAAAAATTGCATAACTTATAAACTTGCATATGTTACCGCTAAAGCTCGAAATCCGTTAATGTGTACATTACCTAGCTAATCTGCAGATTAACTAGGGTGATCCATTAAAGCTGCGAAAATTGTTCAATTTCTCAAATTACCTAGGTAATTTGCAGAGTATCTAGGTAATCTGCACATTAACGGCTTCCGTATCGTTAAAGTTCAAAAGTTTGTTTCTTTCACTTCCTTTCCCCACTCCTTCTTTTTACGTAGATAAATTTAAATCCTAGAATGCAAGCAAGCACCGAATTGGTGAGTAAAATCAAGAAAAGATTCTTCGCAAACCTCTTTAGCGAAGATTTAAAATATAATACGTAGTGTTTTAATAACAAACCAAAGTATGATTCCATAATTGAAGATGTAAAGCAAATAAAAGTTTCCAAGAAGAAAGAATCATCTCGAGATTATCAAATAATTCAAAGGTGTGATGTGTTGACTGTACGAGGCTGTGAAAAACTCATTGAGCCGTTGTCAGATGCGCGAGAAAGGTTTGAAAAAGTTTGTCCATGCCGGAGAATTGTTTGACATTCGATAAAAACTGAAGAAGACCTTGAAAAATTAGAAGATTCACAAGAGACTGTGATTATGAGATCACAGTCAAATCTTACTCAAGAGGACATTCCGTTATCCCCCGCTTCTACAGAATCACCTATAGAAATACAAGAATTTACCGATAGTAATCTTAAACTGCCTTCTATACCGTTGATTGATGATGCAGTCACGAAGAATATTCAGTTACCCTGCACCTCCAAGGAATCGCCTCTGCAAGTTGAAGAAGTCATCACTGAGTTACTCTCAACTTCAGCAGAATCGCCATCACAGTTTCGTACGGAGCCTGTAAAGAGCACTATACAAGACATAGTCTGTATTGTTTGCTCAAAAGCAGCATCAAGTGCTCACAAGTGTAAATCGTGTAATATGTTTGTTCACGCAGTTTGTGGTGAAGTAGATCCTAAAGAGGAAGGGTATGGTAAGAATGTATTGTGCATCATCTGTAAAAAGAATATGGATCAGAAAATACAGCGTGATGAAGCCAAGAAATGTTTAGAAAAGCAAGCAAAGAAAATGTTAGCAGTTTCTAATGCAAAGCACCCAAACGTCGATGAAGGTTTCGCTGTGAGAATTAAAGTACCCGAAGAAGACAGAGCAAAAACTGATGCACGTTCAATTTTAGCTGTGGTTCTTAGTAAAACAGAGGATGGCTTTTATAAACTTGATACTAAAACAGGTATTTTAAAACAATTGTATGCAAAATCTGAATTCAGTGTTTGCAAAGAGAGATTTTTAACGAAAGAAGATGGATGTCCCTGCTGTAGAAATATCTTTACGTCAAACAGCAATAAAACAATCCCTTGGTACTGGGCAGGGTTTCAGAAAATGTGACTGCAAATCTAAATGTACCACAAATAGGCGTGCTTGTCGCAAAAACCAATTGCTACGTAATTCAAAGTGTCACCAATCTTTAGATTGCACTAATAAGTAAGTACAATTTTATCATATGTTTTGCAAATTCATTTCCCTAATTGTAGTAATATTTTAAACCGTTTGATTTTTGTATTAAAGTTTTTTTAATTGATTGATGATTGATTCAATCAACTAATTTGTTGATTGTATTAACTTGATTCTTTAGATATTGAAAATTAAATAAATAACATTATGTTAATTTAAGCGTACAGAAACGTTGCTGTTGTTCCAGCAAAAATCTTATTTTCACTTTACCGAGTGCCTAGTAGGTAATTTGCAGATTACCTAGATAATCTGAACATTACCTAGGTAATTTGAGAAATGGAATAATTTTCGCAGCTTTAACGGATCACCCTAGTTAATCTGCAGATTAGCTAGGTAATGCGCACATTAATGGATTTCGAGCTTTAGTGGTAACACATATACTATGTCTATAGATTGTAAATTAAACTAAAAAACTGTTTATAATTGCATGATTAATTTTATACACTTAGAAATGATATTTTTAGATAAATTTAAAAATTATATGAAATATTTTCTTTTGTAGATTGCTTTCTGATAAAATCACTGTTGAAGAATTACAAGGTTTTGATAATACTGGTAATGTATGTAAGTACATTAGATTTAAAACGTCATCAGTTTCTATACTATTGAATATTAAAGTATAATTAAATTGTTGCGAAAATTATTAAGCTAATTAGGAATTATATAAATTTAAAGAAAGAAAAACAAAAATACTATAATTTGATATTTATATTATCAATTAATATTTTTCAGAAATTTTTAAATTTAACATTATTGTAGTAATATTGTAATTGTTTTGTGATGACAACAGTTATATTATAATTTACTATAATTGATACTATAAATAATTGAATGTAACATAAATGGCAAATTAAAAACTTTTTAATTCTTTAGGTATATGGCCATCAGAAGAGGTATTAGCATATTATTGTATGAAAAATAAAGAAATTTTTGGGTATGTTTCTTATTAGTGACTTATATAGAAAATTTAACTATAATAAAAACAAGTTTATTTAATTTTTTAATATAATTTTATAGTGGGAGAAGTGTCTGTGAACTTGGAGGTGGAATGACATGTCTCAGTGGCTTGGTGGCAAGTTTAACATTTTTTAAATACTTTTTCTTAAATTATGTATCAACTACAATAAAATTTAAATAAGTTATATATTGCTTTAAAAGAATACAATTAATTTTTATTATTTAGTGGCTTGAAAATTAATATTTTTTAAAAGTACAACACTAGGCAATTTTTAAATCTTTTTAACAATCATAAATTGATATATTGTTTAGTTCACCATATTTTTGCACAGATTACCTGCAGGTTGTATGTTTGAATGGCATTTTGGAAAGGGTAGGTTATATGCCAACTTTAAATTCAACCAATCATCAAACAGCTTTTCCTTTATCTGACTTCACTAAGAATGTCTTTAGAAAACTTGAAAAATCCTTTGTGCTTTGCAGATATATTCATCTACCATCACAATTTTCTCCTCAAACCTTTCAGTTCTCCCTTATTTATTTTCTGTATATTTAATCCTTGATATAATTAAATACACACCTATTTGAATTATTTTCTATATATTTCAACATTTATTATGATTAATATTGTATTGGTAGAGTGAAAAAAAATTACTTCTTTTTCTTACTATAAAATTTACTTATCTACTTATATTAACATTGCGTTAGTGCACTGAGTTTTTTTTCGGCATTAGTGCAGTGGGGCGTTTGTCCACCCCAACATTTTTTTGGGTCCATAAACCATGTAAGTAAAAATTCATAAAGATTTACTCATTTATTTGGTAAAGGCATGTGTCATTATACATATGATTATATTCAGGTATGATTACATATTATATTAGTACATAAATCCACGAAAATAAAAAACAACATTTATCAAAACTCATTACATTAGATCTTATTATTAAACCAATAGTAAAAATCTAAATTGTTTTTTAAGCATTTTTGTCACTCTGATTCAATAGCTGACATTGTACTTTGGCACTCAGTGCAAATGACAAGCAACTTGCTATGTTTGGTATTTTCTCAATGTGTTTATGAAAGTCAGCCATTTTGAATTAAAATAAACTTAAATTATTTTTATTCACATTGATTATTATATCTATATTATAAATAATAAATGTGGTCACATTATAGTTATTTTAAAAATAAACAAACTAAATAAATATTTGTAAATTTAAAAAAAAAACGTAATTAATACTGTGGGGTGTTTGGACACCCCACTGAGAACTGTTGTTTTTCTCTTACTGGAATTTCTGCAGCATCCTAGTAATTTTTGAGCATGCTCTATACATAAAATCATGAAGCTACTGAAGAGGACACAAATATTTCTTGCGAAATCTATGAATAGTGCAACTTTCAAAACGTTAGGGGTGGCGAAACGCCCCACTGCACTAACCCAGGGTTAATTGATCAAATGAAGTAGATAAACAATTGATCAAAATATTTTACATAAAATAACTATGATTTTATGAGAGTAAGGATAAACTTTTACAGGAAAATATTTTATAAAAGCTAAATTTATACAACAACATGCAACTTGTTTTATAAATTTAAATAAAAATTGTAATTTATTTCTTGTTTCCAAAGAGATATAATTTTAAATTAAAATTTATTGGTCATGTTTGTGATAACTAGAATATTTTCCTCTTATGGACATCTATCTTGAGTAATTAATTAAATATGCATTAGACAATATTTTTATTGAATCAAAAGATTTTTTTTTATATTTATAACATGAAATTTATCACTGTATAAACTATTAATAGGTACTGTATATAATAAATTTGTCATTTTAATAAAGACAAAAATAATGAACATTTTTGTTATGAAATTTTTTCTGGTTTTACTTAGGAAAGTATTTATCTTCAGAATAAATGTTTATTCCTTTTTACTTAATATTATATAACACTTCTTTAATATGAAGATGATTTTTATGAAATAATAATATATCATAGAGAAATTTTTTATATTGATAGTATTTCTTTTAATAAATGGAGCAAGACATTGAAGACTTCAGTTTTATTTAATTACAAGAATAACACTAATAAAATGTTGCACTAATAAATGAATAGTCATTTCAGAGTAAATAAAATTCATTAAAAGAATTTTTTAATTTGAAAATTGTATAATCTAAAAATGTTATCAAATTCAAATCTTCAATTATTACTCAAGCAACATTAGGTAAAAATGTAGAAGTTAAATATAAAAACTTTTACATTTTTATTCAACAGTACAGCAATGAACTGCAGAGTTTGATTTTTTTTTTAACAAGTTGAAATAGTTAATAATATACTACTAAAACAATGTTATAGTGATATTTTCAATAAAATTTATTATATATACATGCATACATACAATACTATGTGTATTCATATTTAATTAGTAAATTATATTAAATTATTTTCATAATTTAATATAAGATAAAACAATAATAATTTCAGAATAATATAAATAATAATTTTAATTTACTTATTCTTTGTGTGTACATATAACGTAATAATTATATTTATATAAACATCTTACATGTTTTGAAATTCTAAAAATTTCAGGTTGCAGCTACAGCTGGAGCAAAGGAAGTTTTCATTACTGATGGTAATAACAAAGCAATTCAAAGTATCCTTGCATTTTTTATTTTACAAAATTTTTGGTTTGGTATTTCTATTAGTGTTTAAATACAGTACAAACTTGATAATCCACACATTTATCAGTTTTACACATCCTGTAATCTGACACTAGTTGACTCTTGGGTATTAACAAAATTGTTTCCAAGTTGTAGATCAGCTTCCAACTGGTTCAAATTCTATTTTTTCAGTAAATGTAGCATGATATCAGTTCTGAGCTTTGGTGCAATATTAAATACTTTTAGGCTCATCATCATTCTTTGCTTGAAAAAGATACAGTATCTTATAATACAATGCTGTTTAAATATTTTCATATTTTCTTGCTCTTCTACAGTTATGTATTTTATTAATACAATGTACTGATATCATGCAAATAAAGAATTGATTTCTTCCCAAATGATTAATCATTGTAAAATTTACCTTACTTCTAATAATCTGACACTATTTGATTCCATATATATTGGGTTACCAAGATTGTACTGTAATGCAAACATAAAGTGGAGAAAGTGTTTAACAATGTGGTGGTGTGGAGGACAAATAAAAGGATGACAAAGAAGTAACTATAAATTAAACAGGATTTTATTTAACTACGGTTACGTGATCCTTCTTACACCTGGTTCGTTTACACTAAACACATGTGATTCCAAACTATAGTACGCATATAAGTTCGATGCCATCCGACATATTCTTTATGCTTTCACATGCAAGAGACACGTGTTCGCGACAATGAAAATTTATGGTTTGAGAGATATTACAACTAACTTAAATTACCTTAATCTAACTTATATACTAAGGAAGAAGGATGAAGAAATTAAGAGATATGAAGAGATGAGACAAGTATAAAGGACAGATTTGTGGGGGTACCTGGGTAAATTTGGCAGTCTGGTCTTCTCTATATTGGAACTTGAGTCAATTTCCTTCCTCTCGTTTCCATTCCTTGAGAATTCAAAGCATTCTTGAAGCCTTAATTTGGGTGTTCTTCTATTTCGTTTGCTCACAGACAACTTCCAAGCCTTCTCCTTTTGTCCCACTAGGCGACAAACTTTGGCTGGTTCTTTCCTACGTCTGTTCACCTCGGATGCTGACCCAAAAGTGTCCTGTTCGTTTTTACTGATGGCATCAGGGCTTCTTAGTATTCCCTTTGTCATCTCCCTTTGTCCCCCACCCATAGAAAAAGGTTGAACAAAGGTTGTCCCCACCCATAGAAAAAGAATAGGTTAGAAAGTTTTAGAAACAGACGTTAAAGACAAAGGAATTTAGGGAGAATAAAACTTATATCTACCCCTATGTACATAGACATGGTGTACCGCCACAACAAAAAGAAATTATTAAGAGAAAAAGTTTTTTTAATGATTTCAGTAAATTGATTTGAAATTAAGTAACTGAGAACACTCATTCCCAAAATGCAAAGTAAACAGAAATTGATTGGAGTAAATGAAAGTAAATAGAATTTTCCTATATTAAATTTACTTAATGTTTTATTTTGCAATATTATAAAATATTATATTTATTATATATCAATCTTAAGCAAATTATTGTTGATTTTACAGGCATTACATGAAGGTAGGGTGCATCAAAATCTGCGGCGATTTTCTAATTTTGGACTTATTCATATGACAAGGTTATACGGCAGTGAATATGAAGATCCGAAAGGGCATTGGTATGAATGCAAATGTGTAGAAGATTCATCATTAAAATTACAAATTAGGTAATTTTAAAATATTTTTAATAAAATTGAACTCAAATTTAACTACAAAAAAATTATTTTCAGAAATTATATGATGATTATTTTATTAGTAAATGTAATATAAATTTATATGATAAAAGTTTGTAATTTAATATAGATACTGTATATATATAAAAGAAACAGTAGTAAAAATTATAAAATTGTTAAAATAAATATTACATTTTATGTAACTTATAATTATATGTTGCAGTTCTTTAATTTAGGATATATGAAATCATCTTTGAAAATATTTATTACATTTGTTAATATTAAGTGACATTTAACATCAGAGCTGAAATAAAAATTTACAGTATATACATTTAATTTAAGTATTTAATTATGGCATACCAACTTGAATTTTTATTTAACTGAATTAAAAGCTATATATAATGTATTTTTCAAATTATACGTTCTCTTTGAATTAGAAGCATACCTATTTAAATAATGAAAAAAATTAAAGTACATGGGAGACTAAAAGTACTGGTAGAAGTACTGGTAGAAGTACTTACATAATTTACAATTTCTCAAAAACTAAGTGCATGATAATGTTTCTGCTGTGAAGCATAATGAAATGGACCAAAGACAAAATTTATTTATTTTTCTATTCTTGTATCTAAAAAAGTTAAAGAAACTATTACATCACATTGTTTAAAAAATAGAAAAACATTGAAATTTTGTAACTAAAACTACATAATATTAAAAACTAAGTTAAAAAAATTTAAAGGTGATTTTGAATTAAAAGAAAAATACCCCTGAAATAGAAATCTGCCTCCTCGTACCTTAAAAACAATAGGTATATGCTTATGATTAGGAAATATGGTATTTAGATTGTTTTTTATTTATCATATGGACTCAAAGATAATAGTGGAATTAATTACAAAAAAAAATGTAAAAGAAGAGACATTAAGTATTCAAAGTTATAATTCAGTTTGTTTATGAAATATAATTCTCACTGAATTGTTTTAGAAAGACAAGTTTATCAAATTATTTAAAATACAGTAGAGCATCGATTATCTGACTCAATTGGGGACTCAGGTTGGTCGGGTAACTGAAAAAATCGGATAACCGAAAATAAAAAAATACATTATTAGTATAGTACATTAGTATATTGCTATTAATTAGTTAAATGTAATTTGTATATTAGTATATCGTTAACTTACTTTATGTTGAATTTTCATCGATGTTAAGCCTAACAAATTTTTTATAAAAATAATAATCATTGCTATTGTATCATTAAAAATTATTTTTAAATTATTTTATTGCTCACAAAACAAACAACCACTCATAATCAGAAAATTAAATCTCGTTTAAATACTGGGCTCCCTTTCATGGTCGAGCCAGTGTTGCCAGCTAAAACACGCAAAAATTTAACAAAAATTATATTAAAGTAGCCAAGACATAGCTAAATATTGTAGCGCCACATCACTGGCGGACATTTGAAATTTGTCGACTAGAACGGTCGGTTAACCGATGTGACGGTTAATCGGGGGTCGGATAATTGATGCTCTACTGTAATTATTTTTATATTAATGTTTTCAAGTTAATATACAGAATTAACTTAAATGATAAAAGTAATATCTGAAGTAATTTTCAAGTATTTACGCTTAAAATTTTTCTTTTAAACTGATTGAAATTTATTGATGATATGTAAAACTATCTACAAAATATATAAATTAAGATAGTGTTTGAATTGATAATGGGAATTTAATTAAATTTCCATAAAGTTAAAAATGAATTTTAAATAAAGTGTGAATATTCCTTAACATTGAATAGATGTTAATTTGATAATTGAACGCAATCTGCACTGCTTCGGAATTACACAAGTAGTAAGCAGGCAAGTAAATTGAATTTATTTGAACAATCTTTGAATTTATCACTTTGTAACATGTTTAGTATAACATGTGTTGGTAAACATTAACTTTTAACAAATTATAATAATTTTTTAAAAATTTTTAAATCAAACATTAGTTCAAAACTTGCATTTTAAATCTGCATTACTATTAATAATTTTAAAACATTATTGTTACTTTTATTATGGTGACTCTGACACATCTTTTATATTACTGCAATGAAATTAATTTTTATATTATTAACATGACAATAAAAATATATATTAACATTTTGTGTTCACTTTTTCATATTAAACAAATTTTTTTCAATAAAATCGAGTTTTAGTACATATAATTAAATACTTTTAAGCTACAAAATTTAAATATTTGTTTTTACATTGAGAAATATGAAAGAAAATAAATTTTCTTGCAAGAAATTATATGAAGTTCCAAAATTAGTGTTAGTTCCTAATCTGTTGGCAAAATTAGAGCCCATAAAGCTGAATGATCTTAGACCAGTATTTGAAAAGACTCAGACCCCACTATTATAACAGAGAGTGCTTTGCATGAGTACTGGTGAATTTAGAAGTTAAATTTGCATAAAAAGTTGGCAGCTCTTTAGAAATTTACATGAATTGTGACCTTATAACGATAATGGTCTATGCTAGATAAAGATAGAAACTCAATTGCTTTTACTAGGGAAGTGATATGTAGCAAAAAAGTTCTGAATATTGATAAGTACAAAATAGTGGCAGACTACATTGATCTAATCCTTTCACTCATATCTCAAGTGGTGTGCAAGTGTTATATGCAGGAAGTGGGTGTACCTATGGGCTAGCCCATCTCTGGAAACCTAATAGAGTTAATGGTTTTATTGGAGTTCACTGTATTTATATCATAAGTCAGATATTGCACTAAAGTTTTCAGAAAACCTGAAAGTGTAAATTGTATTTTTGTATATGCTTTGTAGGTTGGCTGACTCAGTTAGCTACAACTATCTGCCTTTTAGACCCCCCAATAGTCAGGCTAAAATTGTCTTGCTTTCATCCTGCCAACACACAAGAGATGGGAAATTAATATAATGGTCCAATTGGCATGATCTCTTGGCTTCCCAAGAAAGATGGTAAATGGACTAGTTAGAAGTTGGTTGAAAAAAATGGTATAGTAAGTAAAACAAAACCAATGAATTTAACTTCTAGATTTGTAGTTACAGGAAGGTTGTAGCCACATTAATTTAGCCATTTGTTAGGATGAACAGCAAACAGATCATGACAAAGAGACTGCCTATCATTATGCAGTCTCTGATCAGATAAAGGTGAAGTAAAAAGTGTAAAGAAAGCAGGAGTATAATTAGTTACACTAACAAGAGATGATAAAAATTTTGTATATACATATATATATACTCAAAGGACATAGGGTTGTAATGCTCTAATGCAAGAGTTAGAGCACTACAACCATATGTCCATATATATTAATTTAAAAATAAAAGAAATGGTAGTAAAAATTATAAAATTGTTAAAATAAATATAACATTTTATGTAACTTATAGTTAATGTTGCAATTCTTTAATTTAGGATATGTGAAATCATCTTTGAAAATATATATAGATATTTTCAAATATATTTTCAATAAATATATATAGGTGTTAAAGTAAGGCCTGAATAGATGACAAAGTAAGATGGATATATGGAACAATGTTTCATTCATGTTCTAAGTAAACATTTTAAAGTGATTAACCATGAAGATTTGGTTGCACTTGATAACAGATGGATAGAGGAGTCGGATAATTGATCTTTGGAGTTGTATGTCTGAGCAGTAATGGCTCTTTTGTTGAATGAAATTTCAGAATGGAAAATGCTTTTCCTTGGCACATAAGCAGAATAAAATGTATAAATTTGATAATGGACATCAAATTATTTTTTATAAATTTTGTAATTGTTCAAATTGATATTAAAAAAAGTTTAAAACAGTTTTTTTTTTTACTTTAATTATCTATATGTATTGTAAGGAGTTGATTCCGAGCTGTTTTATTTTGTTTGGGGCTTGTTTTTAGGTTGTTGTTATATTTATTTGGGGTATTTTATTTCATTACGGATAGACTACCGGACCTCCCTGGACAAAATTCTAAAAGTTAAAATTCATGACAACTGCAGACAGAAAAATTGACATTGTCATCCCAAAATGAGATCTCAGGGGTGGGAGACTTCCACGAGAAGTTAAAAGAATGATCTCCCACCCCCAAATTGTTACTGGACAACACAAAAGTATTATAAAATTGTGAGGAAGTTGACATAAGTAAAAAAACTGATTACTAGAACAAGTAATATGTTACTGTGTAATTATGTAAATAGTGAGTGAGTGGATAAATTGTAATGTCACCACACCTGTGCACGAAAAGGAGACATCTCAGAAGAGGTGAAGCATCAATTTGAACAAGGTGGTGCTAAGAATCAAGCAATCAATGAAAGATTTTCCAGGTCCAGTAACAGAGTTTTGGTGACACAGTCAAATTTATAAGATACATTGTATCTTTTTTTAGAATTGATTCCTATCTTTCTTGTTGATTTTTTGGAAATAGATCTATTTCCAAAAAACTCTAATTTAATTTAAGTTCCCAAATTGTTGGGAAGGTTTTGTACATGTTTGGTTTGATAAAGTATCTTTTTTTATTTTACCAATATTTTCTAGCATTACCAAATTGTATATATATGGGCTTTACTAATAGAATTTTTTTATATTACATATAGAAATTCTTTTGATATTTGATCTTTAGTAATGATAGTTTATTTTTACCTGTGCAAGTCCAGGTCCGGCACTCTAACAATGAATCTTAGTATATAACATGCCATTAGTGTATTTTTCAAAGCTTTTGCTTTACATTCATACAATAAGACATTACAGTATTTTGATTGCTATATATATATCTGTATATATAAAATAATTTACATATGTTAGATTTACAAAATCTGATAATCATGAGTTTCACTAATATATATATATATATATATATATATATATTAGCAAAACTCACGATTATCAGATTATTATGTAAATCTAACAGATGTAAATTATTTTATTGTACACAAAATATTAGCAAAACAGACATGTCTAAACAGAAAATTAAGATATCTTTCAGTTTTTAATTATTTTAAAATGCTTTCAATTATGGATTTTAAACATTTTAAAAATAAAATTTGTATTATTAATAAACTGAAAAATTATTAAATATTTTATTTCTTAAATGATAAAATTTTTATTTTCAGACTATTACGATGGGATAGTGAAGTAGATTTAATTGACTTAAGATCTAGATTTGATGTTATTTTATGTGCAGATTGGTAAGATTTCAAGTTTTCTTTAATTGGAAAAAAATCACTAAAAGCTCTGTTTTAAATTAAACAAAAGTAACTCTTAAATTTTAAAAAAATTATTATATATTACTATTTTTTTAATATTTAGTTTTATCTATATCATACCTTTCAATTGTGGAAAATCGCAAGACTTAATATTCTCACTAATTGTAGGTGAATTACCACATGGGGAAGTGACACAAAGAGGCAATTTAGCAATAAGTTTATATACACTACAAAAATATATGTAATTGTACAATTATATCTAGGCTCACAAGATACAATTCTATGCACACTTAAAGTTCTCACCATTACAATACTATAGTCACAGATAGTTCACACGCCGTAATCCAATTCGTTGCAGAAACAAAGAAACCACAGTAGAGAAGAATATTTCACAATGTATGACAATGTTTCCTTATTGATATTCAGTGACACACATCACTTGAAGGGCACTAAATATTGTGTGAGATCCATGAAATAAAAAATCCAAGACAAATTGTCGATGGATCTTGATTCTGATTTGTACTGTGCCTCACACACCTGAAAACTGTCCTCGACTTAATCAATGCTTCGTACAATTCACTGATCTTTTGAAGAGGAAAAAACAAAAAGCCTCATAACCAGTCGACGTCGTATTAAATACCCCTCTTGTGCACTCGACAGGTTGCCAACCCTTTTTCCTCACTGCAGAAGAATAGCCAAAAATATATATATGACGGAAAGCTGCAACCACACACAACCATCTGCCATTCAGATAGACAGTTTGTCATTTTATTCTGCACCCACCTTGGTAGTTGTCTGGATGCAATGCCTTCCATTTCAGTAAATCAGTGAAATAATTGCAATGATTTAACTAGTTATATCATACATTAATGTACATTACCAAACCTGAAACATTGCTGTCTGCCAGGATTTGATACTATTAATGACTAAAGCTCTGGATATTGTTTTTTTGTGTTGATTATTATTATATATACATATAATACACTAAAAAAGCTAATTTCTGTTGTATATTTTAAGATAAAAAATAAGATTCTTTTATGAAGTAGCCATTTTTATGATCTATCAGCCATTTTCCTTTGTCTAACCAACCAATATGAGTACAGTAGGTTGAGAGGTCAGATATATATAAATTTGGTAAATTTATATATATTCTAGTGATATAAAATTATTTACTAATAATGTATTTTATAATGAAAAAGTGAGAGAAATTAATTTTTTTGTTGACCTTTCCAAAGACATGTCACATGTGAAAGCAAAAGATGCACAAATTTAGAAAGAATATCAATTGTTAGGAAAGTCCTTTGCTTAACAGAGATTAATTTTTACTTTAGTGTTATATTCTCCAATGAGAATTAAAACTATAAAGTAAAAAAGAACTTTAATTTAAGAATAAATATTAATTCAAAATAATTTAATTTTGTAGTTTATATTTTGACGAAGCCAGACAGCCTCTTACAAATACAATTTGGAAAATAATGAAAGATAATGTGAGTTAAAATAATAAAAATTTGATTTTATTTTTGCCATTTTAAATATTTTTAAGAACTTGTATGTTATAAAAATCAGTTTATTTTAAATTTTGTATAATTTAATTTTTAAGTTTATTATTGTTGATTAGATGTAATTTTTATTACTGTAATTAATATAATCAATTAATTAATTAATCAGTCAGTATAATTAAGATATATATCCATGTAATTTATGTACTTAATAAAAATAATTTTGTATTACAACTACATTTCTCCTAATACAGTCAATAAAAATATGAAACTATGAACCGATTGCTTACTATTTTAGTAAATAAGTTAAGAAAACATAAATTTTATTATATTAAACTAGAACCCTTCTAGTTTAATATAATAAAATATATTTTGTTACTTGTTTAAAAAATTTCTTCACTTATTCTCTTTTGTATTCTCTTAAAAGTAGAAAATTAGTATAGGTGCAGTTAGTTTCAAAAATTTTTGTTAAAAACCAGTCTCTAAATTCAATAAGAAAATTTAATTGCTATCAAATGTTAAATTTTTAGCTATTGTATTTTAATGTATGTGATATTTATTTGAGAAGTTATAGTATATTAGTATATATTTCAATCTGTTTTAAAGATAATTTCCATCTATAGCAATTCACTATAATTTTATTGAGAGGATAAGTTACTTCCTCAATCTAATGATAATGCTTCAAATTAAGTTTTAATTATATAAACATAAACTTTTAGAACAGGGACATTAATCACAGTACAGTACTATTTATATATCAGAGAATACTGTTTGTTGATTTTATGCTTCCTTGTGTTTACTAGATTTACATACAAATAACAATGATGAATGACGACAATAAAAAAAGCTCATGTTTCATTTGTAAATTGCTTATTTTTTCATTACATTGAAGTTGTGGATCCTATTAAACATTTTTCTACAGGATGCATTTACTATACTTTTTTGCACAGTCTTTGGAACATATCAACTATGCAAAAAGAGGAATAGGTGTACTCAACGTTCACAATAAGTAAAATGCTGTTTTATTATGTCGATATTCCATACTGTAAGAAATGTGAGGATATTTGGACAAAGTTGGTCAGGTAAAATCAGGGAATTCAAAACAAAAATTTGAGTAGAAACCCTATATATAAATCAGTGGTTCTCAAACTTTTTTTGCAATGGAACCCTTTTATGTTATTTGTAATATAATGGAACCCTTATTTAAATTAATACTTATTATAATAAAAGAAATATTTTATTNAGCTCTGTTTTAAATTAAACAAAAGTAACTCTTAAATTTTAAAAAAATTATTATATATTACTATTTTTTCAATATTTAGTTTTATCTATATCATACCTTTCAATTGTGGAAAATCGCAAGACTTAATATTCTCACTAATTGTAGGTGAATTACCACATGGGGAAGTGACACAAAGAGGCAATTTAGCAATAAGTTTATATACACTACAAAAATATATGTAATTGTACAATTATATCTAGGCTCACAAGATACAATTCTATGCACACTTAAAGTTCTCACCATTACAATACTATAGTCACAGATAGTTCACACGCCGTAATCCAATTCGTTGCAGAAACAAAGAAACCACAGTAGAGAAGAATATTTCACAATGTATGACAATGTTTCCTTATTGATATTCAGTGACACACATCACTTGAAGGGCACTAAATATTGTGTGAGATCCATGAAATAAAAAATCCAAGACAAATTGTCGATGGATCTTGATTCTGATTTGTACTGTGCCTCACACACCTGAAAACTGTCCTCGACTTAATCAATGCTTCGTACAATTCACTGATCTTTTGAAGAGGAAAAAACAAAAAGCCTCATAACCAGTCGACGTCGTATTAAATACCCCTCTTGTGCACTCGACAGGTTGCCAACCCTTTTTCCTCACTGCAGAAGAATAGCCAAAAATATATATATGACGGAAAGCTGCAACCACACACAACCATCTGCCATTCAGATAGACAGTTTGTCATTTTATTCTGCACCCACCTTGGTAGTTGTCTGGATGCAATGCCTTCCATTTCAGTAAATCAGTGAAATAATTGCAATGATTTAACTAGTTATATCATACATTAATGTACATTACCAAACCTGAAACATTGCTGTCTGCCAGGATTTGATACTATTAATGACTAAAGCTCTGGATATTGTTTTTTTGTGTTGATTATTATTATATATACATATAATACACTAAAAAAGCTAATTTCTGTTGTATATTTTAAGATAAAAAATAAGATTCTTTTATGAAGTAGCCATTTTTATGATCTATCAGCCATTTTCCTTTGTCTAACCAACCAATATGAGTACAGTAGGTTGAGAGGTCAGATATATATAAATTTGGTAAATTTATATATATTCTAGTGATATAAAATTATTTACTAATAATGTATTTTATAATGAAAAAGTGAGAGAAATTAATTTTTTTGTTGACCTTTCCAAAGACATGTCACATGTGAAAGCAAAAGATGCACAAATTTAGAAAGAATATCAATTGTTAGGAAAGTCCTTTGCTTAACAGAGATTAATTTTTACTTTAGTGTTATATTCTCCAATGAGAATTAAAACTATAAAGTAAAAAAGAACTTTAATTTAAGAATAAATATTAATTCAAAATAATTTAATTTTGTAGTTTATATTTTGACGAAGCCAGACAGCCTCTTACAAATACAATTTGGAAAATAATGAAAGATAATGTGAGTTAAAATAATAAAAATTTGATTTTATTTTTGCCATTTTAAATATTTTTAAGAACTTGTATGTTATAAAAATCAGTTTATTTTAAATTTTGTATAATTTAATTTTTAAGTTTATTATTGTTGATTAGATGTAATTTTTATTACTGTAATTAATATAATCAATTAATTAATTAATCAGTCAGTATAATTAAGATATATATCCATGTAATTTATGTACTTAATAAAAATAATTTTGTATTACAACTACATTTCTCCTAATACAGTCAATAAAAATATGAAACTATGAACCGATTGCTTACTATTTTAGTAAATAAGTTAAGAAAACATAAATTTTATTATATTAAACTAGAACCCTTCTAGTTTAATATAATAAAATATATTTTGTTACTTGTTTAAAAAATTTCTTCACTTATTCTCTTTTGTATTCTCTTAAAAGTAGAAAATTAGTATAGGTGCAGTTAGTTTCAAAAATTTTTGTTAAAAACCAGTCTCTAAATTCAATAAGAAAATTTAATTGCTATCAAATGTTAAATTTTTAGCTATTGTATTTTAATGTATGTGATATTTATTTGAGAAGTTATAGTATATTAGTATATATTTCAATCTGTTTTAAAGATAATTTCCATCTATAGCAATTCACTATAATTTTATTGAGAGGATAAGTTACTTCCTCAATCTAATGATAATGCTTCAAATTAAGTTTTAATTATATAAACATAAACTTTTAGAACAGGGACATTAATCACAGTACAGTACTATTTATATATCAGAGAATACTGTTTGTTGATTTTATGCTTCCTTGTGTTTACTAGATTTACATACAAATAACAATGATGAATGACGACAATAAAAAAAGCTCATGTTTCATTTGTAAATTGCTTATTTTTTCATTACATTGAAGTTGTGGATCCTATTAAACATTTTTCTACAGGATGCATTTACTATACTTTTTTGCACAGTCTTTGGAACATATCAACTATGCAAAAAGAGGAATAGGTGTACTCAACGTTCACAATAAGTAAAATGCTGTTTTATTATGTCGATATTCCATACTGTAAGAAATGTGAGGATATTTGGACAAAGTTGGTCAGGTAAAATCAGGGAATTCAAAACAAAAATTTGAGTAGAAACCCTATATATAAATCAGTGGTTCTCAAACTTTTTTTGCAATGGAACCCTTTTATGTTATTTGTAATATAATGGAACCCTTATTTAAATTAATACTTATTATAATAAAAGAAATATTTTATTTGAAACACGCTTACCATAAATTGGAATATCAAGTTTTAGTGAGATGAATGTGTGAGACAGCAAAGGGCCAGGGGTTAATCCCTCCTGACCACTTACACTGCACATGCTGGTAAAACCTGGTCTCGGAGTCATCAGATGGCTAGGAGGGCAAAAAGTGAGTGGGGAGTGCGTCGGTAAGCCGGCAGGCGTCCTTAGAACAATGATAGACAGGTTTAACAAAATAAACAAGCATAACTAAGCTAGGTTACAAGAGGCAATAATAATAATAAGTTTAAAAGCGGTTAAATATGAGATAAATATACAAAGGGACAGCTCTTAGCAGCTAAGCTTATTCTCGGAGAGAGAGTTCACAATGCTCTAACAACAATACCTCTATGAGGAAATGAATGATATGCATTGAATGGTTCATAGGAATCGTAGTCGGCACAGGAACTGTAGTATGGCGATAAGTATGGAAGTTTGAAGCTGTGGTCTGTGTTCTACTGATGTCTTCGTTCACTGTATGGAGGTCCAGGAGACGAGATGCACACATTGACAAGTATAACTTCCTTTGGATTGCCCTGAGCTTCCGGGGGCTCGAGCTTTTATACGTTTGTTGTGGGAAAGGAGTCACATGATCGTCATCTGTTGGCATTAACGTTCTTGACACCTATGTGTCAACTTTCCCACCTAATTGTGATAACAAACAGTGACCTCCAGTATAATTCTCACTATGAGTGTTTTTTTTTTATTGGAGTTGTTTACAACTCTTTTTTCCCGACAACTGCGTTAAAATTGCGAATTTCACAAATGCGTCTGTTTTTTTTTTTTTTTTTTTTTTTTTTTTTTACAATTTT